>NC_056743.1:1050826031-1050966031 GCF_019279795.1 Protopterus annectens
CTAGAACAGCTGCAGTAGAATCTAATCAAGAAACACAACCCAATGTGATTTTTGTACAGTGGCAACATTGTGTTAATTTTAAAATGAAAATAAAAGAGGATTTGAATGCATGTGAAACCAAAAGAACCACCAGTAAAGAACTTAAATCTGGCAAATCTGCAGGGGGCACTTTCAGATGTAAAGGAATTACAGTGATAAGGTATCAAGAGAGGCCATGTAAAGTTACATCACTTGTATTGCAGAGTGCTGAGATTTTAAATATGTCCCAGCAAAGAGAGAGAGACTGCGTTTGGTCACCAGAACTGTCGCAAGCTACTTTAACACCTTGTATAAGTCTCATAGTGTGGCACACCCCTTAACTTGAAGGTGAGGAGCCAAAAAAAAAAAAAAAAGTTACTTCCACTATCTGGCACTCCTTATCTAAGGAGCAAGCCTTCACATTTATGCTGGGGGAGGGGTTTGGTGGGGTTCGGGTTAAGCCTTGTCCCATTCATACAGATCTATTCTTTTAAAACAAAAATAAGTTCTTCTGTCTTACACTGTAGTAAACTGCATGCCACATTTGTAACAAGCAGCTGCCCATTTATGCCACACATGAAGTGCTCTTTTTCTTCAGTTTTGACCACAAATGCAAAGCTGGTAAGACACTTAAAACCGATTGGCATGTGACAATCGTCCCTTTAACACTTTGAGTCTGAGTTGGCTGCCTGTTTTGCCCACCATGGCTACACTTTTGATGGTCATTAACATTATTTCGTAACATTTGCCATCACAGGAGAAGCACAGCAAGGGCACATTATTTGCACTAAGCCCTGTAGCTTTTATATAGTTGTAAAATGTTGATGTTATTCACATCACATTATTAAGGTCAACTGCAGACACACAAGGCTTTTCTTAGATCATCAAAAACTAACAGCAGACTAACGTGTGTAAACTGGGTTACTTGTATTCTGCTATTGCCAAACTGTTTGTGTGCCATGCTGCTTGGATTTCAGTTACAGGAATTCATTACATTGTTTCAAGAAGCCACCAAAAATTACTAAGTAAAATATAGTGTGCTGCAAAGGTCTTTATTTCCTTTAGATACGTATCTACCCCTTGCATTTGTATGGATCTGTTAGTGCGTGTAATTCTGCGTAATAAGGGGCAGCTGTACTATCATCACTATTCTGAAGAATGACATTGCCTTCTCAATGTGCAGAGTCCCTAACACTGCATCATAGCATCAGCCCTGTCTGCTAAGTCAGTCCCCTTCTCTGGATAGTTTACAAAGTCTGTATGTTTTGCAAGTAATACATGCAAGATTTTGTAGGTCGTATTACATTTTACAAGAGTTGCCTTAATCGTTGCATTCTGACTTTGTGATGATAGCAACAAAATTTAAGGTAGACTGAGAGATGCTCTTCAAAAATATTATTTGAATTAATGTCAAATAAAGCTTAAGATGTCTTTTTAAACATTGTCATTTTGATGCTTTGTATTTTGCTAACCCCTTTTTATATCCAGTGGAAGTCCAGTAAAATGTTTGTTCAGTGTCCCATAGGTAACCAAGGTGTAAACAAATAATTTGTTAGTGTGCCATTTGTGTTCAGTTTAAATAACTGAAAATTATTTTATATATTTTACTTTGACATATTTCATAAAACTGTATGGCTTTTTTCCTATTGTGCAGTCCATTTTTTCCAGTTAGTACTCCAGTCTTGTCTTCCGTAGAAGTGTACTTCTCTTGAGTGTGAGCTACCCCAGAAAACATGTCAATTGTAATTGGTTGAACCAGTTTTGAAATCCCTCACTGGCCTGGAGTTGCCTGTACGAACCATAAAGCTGGCAAAGTGGAGAACTTTGAACAAGGAACTACCACTGTTGCAGACAGAAGCGAAGTTTTAACTTGTGTTTGTAGTTGTACCCTGTCCGATGTGTTGGTCAGACATCATGGGGGGTGGGTGCAGTGGTGTTCTGAAGGGATTTGCCCCACCTACATGGGGATGAGTTCCTCAGTCTTTCCACCCACAAAGTGTCTCTGTACTAAGACTGCACACCTGAGCTATCACTGCCAGCACTCCATTGCATCAGCCGCATCTCCAGAAAATCTCCATAAATCTACTCCATGAGGACAGACAAATCAACAAATGCCTGTCACAGACACACCCCCATTGGCTCCAGCAAGTGCCTAAGCCATTAGTCGCACCTTAGTTGCGTATGGCTTTATCCATCTGTGGTAACACGAGCTGGCATTGCTGTTGTGTAATCCTTTATGCAGGTTCCTTACTAGTTTTATTCTCCTTCATTGCTGTTGTGTAATCCTTTATGCAGGTTCCTTACTAGTTTTATTCTCCTTCATTGCTGTTGTGTAATCCTTTATGAAGGTTCCTTACTAGTTTTATTCTCCGTCATTGCTGTTGTGTAATCCTTTATGCAGGTTCCTTACTAGTTTTATTCTCCTTCGTTGCTGTTGTGTAATCCTTTATGCGGGTTCCTTACTAGTTTTATTCTCCTTCGTTGCTGTTGTGTAATCCTTTATGCAGGTTCCTTACTAGTTTTATTCTCCTCCTTTGCTGTTGTGTAATCCTTTATGCAGGTTCCTTACTAGTTTTATTCTCCTTCGTTGCTGTTGTGTAATCCTTTATGCAGGTTCCTTACTAGTTTTATTCTCCTTCATTGCTCTTGTGTAATCCTTTATGCAGGTTCCTGACTAATTTTATTCTCCTTCATTGCTGTTGTGTAATCCTTTATGCAGGTTCCTGACTAGTTTTATTCTCCTTCATTGCTGTTGTGTAATCCTTTATGCAGGTTCCTTACTAGTTTTATTTTCCTTCATTGCTGTTGCGTAATCCTTTATGCAGGTTCCTTACTAGTTTTATTCTCCTTCATTGCTGTTGTGTAATCCTCTATGCAGGTTCCTTACTAGTTTTATTCTCCTTCATTGCTGTTGTGTAATCCTCTATGCAGGTTCCTTACTAGTTTTATTCTCCTTCATTGCTGTTGTGTAATCCTCTATGCAGGTTCCTTACTAGTTTTATTCTCCTTCGTTGCTGTTGTGTAATCCTCTATGCAGGTTCCTTACTAGTTTTATTCTCCTTCATTGCTGTTGTGTAATCCTTTATGCAGGTTCCTTACTAGTTTTATTCTCCTTCATTGCTGTTGTGTAATCCTTTATGCAGGTTCCTTACTAGTTTTATTCTCCTTCATTGCTGTTGTGTAATCCTTTATGCAGGTTCCTTACTAGTTTTATTCTCCTTCATTGCTGTTGTGTAATCCTTTATGCAGGTTCCTTACTAGTTTTATTCTCCTTCATTGCTGTTGTGTAATCCTTTATGCAGGTTCCTTACTAGTTTTATTCTCCTTCATTGCTGTTGTGTAATCCTTTACGCAGGTTCCTTACTAGTTTTATTCTCCTTCATTGCTGTTTTGTAATCCTTTATGCGGGTTCCTGACTAGTTTTATTCTCCTTCATTGCTGTTGTGTAATCCTTTATGTGGGTTCCTTACTAGTTTTATTCTCCTTCGTTGCTGTTGTGTAATCCTTTATGCGGGTTCCTTACTAGTTTTATTCTCCTTCATTGCTGTTGTGTAATCCTTTATGCAGGTTCCTTACTAGTTTTATTCTCCTCCTTTGCTGTTGTGTAATCCTTTATGCAGGTTCCTTACTAGTTTTATTCTCCTTCGTTGCTGTTGTGTATTCCTTTATGCAGGTTCCTTACTAGTTTTATTCTCCTTCGTTGCTGTTGTGTAATCCTTTATGCAGGTTCCTGACTAGTTTTATTCTCCTTCATTGCTGTTGTGTAATCCTTTATGCAGGTTCCTGACTAATTTTATTCTCCTTCATTGCTGTTGTGTAATCCTCTATGCAGGTTCCTGACTAGTTTTATTCTCCTTCATTGCTGTTGTGTAATCCTTTATGCAGGTTCCTTACTAGTTTTATTCTCCTTCATTGCTGTTGTGTAATCCTTTATGCAGGTTCCTTACTAGTTTTATTCTCCTTCATTGCTGTTGTGTAATCCTTTATGCAGGTTCCTTACTAGTTTTATTCTCCTTCATTGCTGTTGTGTAATCCTTTATGCAGGTTCCTGACTAGTTTTATTCTCCTTCATTGCTGTTGTGTAATCCTTTATGCGGGTTCCTTACTAGTTTTATTCTCCTTCATTGCTGTTGTGTAATCCTCTATGCGGGTTCCTTACTAGTTTTATTCTCCTTCGTTGCTGTTGTGTAATCCTTTATGCGGGTTCCTTACTAGTTTTATTCTTTTTCGTTGCTGTTGTGTAATCCTTTATGCAGGTTCCTTACTAGTTTTATTCTCCTCCTTTGCTGTTGTGTAATCCTTTATGCAGGTTCCTTACTAGTTTTATTCTCCTTCGTTGCTGTTGTGTAATCCTTTATGCAGGTTCCTTACTAGTTTTATTCTCCTTCATTGCTGTTGTGTAATCCTTTATGCAGGTTCCTGACTAGTTTTATTCTCCCTCATTGCTGTTGTGTAATCCTTTATGCAGGTTCCTGACTAATTTTATTCTCCTTCATTGCTGTTGTGTAATCCTCTATGCAGGTTCCTGACTAGTTTTATTCTCCTTCATTGCTGTTGTGTAATCCGTTATGCAGGTTCCTTACTAGTTTTATTCTCCTTCATTGCTGTTGTGTAATCCTTTATGCAGGTTCCTTACTAGTTTTATTCTCCTTCATTGCTGTTGTGTAATCCTTTATGCAGGTTCCTTACTAGTTTTATTCTCCTTCATTGCTGTTGTGTAATCCTTTACGCAGGTTCCTTACTAGTTTTATTCTCCTTCATTGCTGTTGTGTAATCCTTTATGCAGGTTCCTGACTAGTTTTATTCTCCTTCATTGCTGTTGTGTAATCCTTTATGCAGGTTCCTGACTAGTTTTATTCTCCTTCATTGCTGTTGTGTAATCCTTTATGCGGGTTCCTTACTAGTTTTATTCTCCTTCATTGCTGTTGTGTAATCCTCTATGGGTTCCTTACTAGTTTTATTCTCCCTTCGTTGCTGTTGTGTAATCCTTTATGCGGGTTCCTTACTAGTTTTATTCTTTTTCGTTGCTGTTGTGTAATCCTTTATGCAGGTTCCTTACTAGTTTTATTCTCCTCCTTTGCTGTTGTGTAATCCTTTATGCAGGTTCCTTACTAGTTTTATTCTCCTTCGTTGCTGTTGTGTAATCCTTTATGCAGGTTCCTTACTAGTTTTATTCTCCTTCATTGCTGTTGTGTAATCCTTTATGCAGGTTCCTGACTAGTTTTATTCTCCCTCATTGCTGTTGTGTAATCCTTTATGCAGGTTCCTGACTAATTTTATTCTCCTTCATTGCTGTTGTGTAATCCTCTATGCAGGTTCCTGACTAGTTTTATTCTCCTTCATTGCTGTTGTGTAATCCGTTATGCAGGTTCCTTACTAGTTTTATTCTCCTTCATTGCTGTTGTGTAATCCTTTATGCAGGTTCCTTACTAGTTTTATTCTCCTTCATTGCTGTTGTGTAATCCTTTATGCAGGGTCCTTACTAGTTTTATTCTCCTTCATTGCTGTTGTGTAATCCTTTACGCAGGTTCCTTACTAGTTTTATTCTCCTTCATTGCTGTTGTGTAATCCTTTATGCAGGTTCCTGACTAGTTTTATTCTCCTTCATTGCTGTTGTGTAATCCTTTATGCAGGTTCCTGACTAGTTTTATTCTCCTTCATTGCTGTTGTGTAATCCTTTATGCGGGTTCCTTACTAGTTTTATTCTCCTTCATTGCTGTTGTGTAATCCTCTATGCGGGTTCCTTACTAGTTTTATTCTCCTTCGTTGCTGTTGTGTAATCCTTTATGCGGGTTCCTTACTAGTTTTATTCTCCTTCGTTGCTGTTGTGTAATCCTTTATGCGGGTTCCTTACTAGTTTTATTCTCCTCCTTTGCTGTTGTGTAATCCTTTATGCAGGTTCCTTACTAGTTTTATTCTCCTTCGTTGCTGTTGTTGTGTAATCCTTTATGCAGGTTCCTTACTAGTTTTATTCTCCTTCATTGCTCTTGTGTAATCCTTTATGCAGGTTCCTGACTAATTTTATTCTCCTTCATTGCTGTTGTGTAATCCTTTATGCAGGTTCCTGACTAGTTTTATTCTCCTTCATTGCTGTTGTGTAATCCTTTATGCAGGTTCCTTACTAGTTTTATTTTCCTTCATTGCTGTTGCGTAATCCTTTATGCAGGTTCCTTACTAGTTTTATTCTCCTTCATTGCTGTTGTGTAATCCTCTATGCAGGTTCCTTACTAGTTTTATTCTCCTTCATTGCTGTTGTGTAATCCTCTATGCAGGTTCCTTACTAGTTTTATTCTCCTTCATTGCTGTTGTGTAATCCTCTATGCAGGTTCCTTACTAGTTTTATTCTCCTTCGTTGCTGTTGTGTAATCCTCTATGCAGGTTCCTTACTAGTTTTATTCTCCTTCATTGCTGTTGTGTAATCCTTTATGCAGGTTCCTTACTAGTTTTATTCTCCTTCATTGCTGTTGTGTAATCCTTTATGCAGGTTCCTTACTAGTTTTATTCTCCTTCATTGCTGTTGTGTAATCCTTTATGCAGGTTCCTTACTAGTTTTATTCTCCTTCATTGCTGTTGTGTAATCCTTTATGCAGGTTCCTTACTAGTTTTATTCTCCTTCATTGCTGTTGTGTAATCCTTTATGCAGGTTCCTTACTAGTTTTATTCTCCTTCATTGCTGTTGAGTAATCCTTTATGCAGGTTCCTTACTAGTTTCATTCTCCTTCATTGCTGTTGTGTAATCCTCTATGCAGGTTCCTTACTAGTTTTATTCCCCTTCATTGCTGTTGTGTAATCCTCTATGCAGGTTCCTTACTAGTTTTATTCTCCTTCATTGCTGTTGTGTAATCCTTTCTGCAGGTTCCTTACTAGTTTTATTCTCCTTCATTGCTGTTGTGTAATCCTTTCTGCAGGTTCCTTACTAGTTTTATTCTCCTTCATTGCTGTTGTGTAATCCTTTCTGCAGGTTCCTTACTAGTTTTATTCTTCTTGTTGTGATAGTGGTTATTTAAAAGTGCATTGCCTTTCAGATGAACTTTCTATATGCACTGAGCTGTCAACAAGCAGGAATTTGGAAAGCTCTGTTTTGGTTGTAATATATAATTTGGGATGCTGCATATACACAAAAACACAAATTGTGCTTTATATATCATTCCATATGCTTTTACCACATCTTTATTTCCCATCTAGATCCCCTGGAGGAAAATCAGGAAGTTAGCATTCCTAGCAACATGAGCACAGCAGCAGAGTTGCTAAAACAAGGAGCAGGTAATAGTACAATATTCAGTTTAACCTGTGCATTTCAGCATAGTATTTTGACACAGCAACTGTCATTAGTATTCATGATTGCAAGGACTCTGTTTTACTTTTACAGTAATAATGCACTGTAATGCACTGGGGCATAATGAATATGTCCACTGTAATGGTATTTTTTTGGCTACTTGTGTGTCAGTCAGCAGTGTTGATACCACTCTGGTAGTTCCTAAGGGGCAGAAACAAATAATTTACTTTCTCAGTGGCTTAAGCCTTTGTACTTTGGTGAAGAAACTAAAGGATACCATTGTCGAGTAATGGGTGTTTAGTAGATGCTCAAGCTCATCTCTTTATTTACTGTTTTTTTTTTCATTAGAGCATGCTTAGATGATAGGCTATATGTGAGGCATCCACATAAAAAAATGTCTGTGGGCCATACTGTTGTGTCTCAGAAAACTGTATTACATTACTGTTCTACATTTAGAAAGGGAAGGTATTACATGTTGCCTCTCAGAGTGAGTTCATTGGTCACACAGTTTTTTTGACGTCTCATTGGAATGTTTTGAGCCAGTTGCATTGCTGTGACTCATGGCCAGCTTATGCCCATTTTATACTGAGTGGTTTACCTGATCACAAAATAATTGGCTAGTAACTGTGGTAGGCAGAGACCTACACCACAAAGGGAAGGAGGAGGAGGGTGGTGGGACAGTCACTACCCACCAGGGTTTATTCGTCATTTTTAAAAGGTGGTCAAGGGGGAGGCAGCAGTGTTTAGGCTAACATTTTTTCTTTGTTTAACAAACTAGAATCAGTGTTTTTCAAGTTTTAGCCACTAAAATATATTATTTTGAAATGTCTCTTGTAAAGAAATTTAGTAACCTTCTTGAAGACATGGCCACAAACACAAACCCCCTACCCCCCAGCTTAGAAAAAAAGAAAATATCTACGACTTCATGGAATTTCTAACCCAGCCTCTTCATCACATCTTTAACCTTTGTCTGACACAAAATATAATGCCAGACATCTGAAAAATAGCTTTTATTTCTTTTTTGCCCAAACCTAAACCTCAAATCACCTCATACTTTCATCCTCTTTCCATCCTACCTACTCCTGGCTAGGTGCTAGAAAAATCATTTACATCCAACTCTCAAGCTACATTCAGCAATACTTTCTTCTTGTCCTAAAATGGCCTGAATTCTAGACCGGTCAGTTCTGTCTCTGATGCCTAACTGATGATTTTCTCTTCATGTGCAAAGGTAACTTGACAGGAAAGATATTCATTGACCTCACAAAAGCCTTTAACATAATACTCCTTCTACTGTCTGTTCAGAACATTGACATTAAAGACACCTCTTTCACCTGGTATCAAAACTCCATGTCAAACAGATTATTTAAAGATAAATTAGTGTCTTCCTTCTCTCTGCTCTCACCTCTTTCAGTGGGAGTACCCTAAGGTTCTCCTGTAGCTCCTTTTCTCCTTTCTATTTTCATTTGTAAACAACCTCATGCCCTTCCTGCAGTACAACTTGCCCGATATGCTGATGACATGATGATCTGTAGTTCTAGCCACAACCATTCTACAATGCAAATACAACTGCAAAAATACCTTAGCTCTCTCAATTCCTGGCCTACTAACCACAAACTAATACTTTGCATGTTTTTTTTAATTTTGAAGGGTTATTTGGCACCACTTAAAAAATCACCAAAGTCGCTCATTGTCACTATCCTTTGTGGCACAACAAAAGAGGCAACCAATGCCTTCAAATACCTCTGTAGTCACTAGCATTCCATACCGACATCGAGAAATCCAGAGCAAAAGTTAACTCACTTCTCTTCAGGGCTATGAAAATCTCACCTTACCTATCCAGCCCAGCCCAGCCAAGGCAGCTATAGGCAAAGAAGTCCTTCTGGCCCTTCTCAAATATGGACTACCCATAATGGCCACAGCCTTTTAAGAAAAACTCATCCACATTATCAAAAACAAAATCTGTTGCTTCATCACTAACTCACCCTCTTCTGACTCTCCTGACCACAGGGTTACCAGATTTCTGAAGGGCCAGGTAGGGACAAAAAAAATAAAAAGGTCTTTCACACTAACTGAAGACCAAAAAAAAATCTTTCATTCCTGTGGAACAGCAGGCAATCTGCATTAAGCAGAAGTGGCTCTGCTTTGTGAATTTTGATTGAGCTTGTATGCTGGTATAGAAGCCAATCAAATATTCACACAGCAGGGCCTCTTCTATTCAATACGGAACAGCCTGCTGTTCTTCATTGAAGAGAAGTGACTCAGCTTTGAGATTTATGATTGGCTTATATACCGGCATATGGGCCAATCATAAATCGCAAAGCGGAGGCTGTTTCGACAGGATTTTAACCGGCAGTGCAGGACTTGGGATTGGGCTTCTGATCCCAGGACAGTCCCACTCAAATAGGGACATCTGGCAACCCTGCCTGTGCACCACTGCCTCACCCTCAGAAAAGCCAAATGGCTCCCAGTGCAGGACAGGGCAGACCCGCTACAAGGTTCTTTCATCTTCAAACATCTCCTAACTGCCAAACTTTATACCAAGCACACACATATGTACATCCTCAACTGCCTGTCCTAAACGCCCCCAGTCCAACTCTCATGAACCAGTCTGCACTGCGCCATCTACCCTTTTTCCATACCTTGCTCCTAAAATAAGGGAATCCCTCCTGCACCTAAATAAACACATACCCCCTTTTCCACCTTCAGAGTTTAGTTAAAAAATTCCTCCCCACCAAACCAAAGTGTACTTGCTACACACTATCCTCCCTCATCTATGAACACCTCAAAAGTCCACCTCCTCCATCTTCCCTGCCCAGACTCTCATTAGCTACAACTTTTCACACCATGATGTAAATCTGAAGTATAATCATGTAAAATGTACATTTCTCTCATAATTGATGTTGCATCTATTAATTGTTACTGTACAGTGCTTTATATATATTACTTTCTGTTTTGTTTATGATATGTACAACTTACTGTCTCTCTGTTTCACTTTTTTCTTCTCTGCGAACTGTGTCCACCAAGCATTAAATGCAAATAGTCAGGTTTATGCATACTATACCAGTAAACAAATGTAAAATAAATTATAATAAGACAAAATATGCTTTTAAAGAGTACATGTTAGACCATTAAAGATATTTGCAAGGTTTGCATGTGGGATCAAAGTTGGACAGTGGCCTAACAATTCACTACACACCAGGAGCTGTTGCTTATGCTGGTAGTATTTCAGAGCTGATTCAGCTGTCCCAGGACACCTTTATGATGCTTGTTACAGAGCCAGAGCTACTGGGAGACTTCAGTGCTATGATCCTGCAGAATAGTGGACTGAATACTGTATTCCTTTCCAGAGATATTAATGAGACAAAATGTCTGGTGTTTGTGAAGACTTGATTTTTGCATTTTTATGTATGGTCTTTGCAAACTTTAAAGCAGTGCAAGATACCTCATAATTTAAGCAGCGGAGCTAAATAATTGGCATTCCTTGGGTGGATTTGGCACTACATCTGATTTATTTATTTATTCTATACTACAGGCCATAAAAACCAGTTTCAGTTCAAGTAATCTGTATCATTTGTTGACGTAACAGTATGCACAGCAAGCTCATAGTCAGGGTCATTGTCACAGAGCCAACTCAGTGTCACGCAAAATTACACATCTTAAATGGATGTCTGTTATTTTATCCTTCAGAGCTGACACATCTGTTACCCATGCAAACTTTGCTGCTGCAGATGAATCTGAAGAATGCTGTAAATGTGAGCTTCAGAGTTCATTTCATAATGCCAGATGCTACTTGTGAAGTCCAGTTTGAGAGTGGACACCTTCTTGACAGCTTCACAGAAAGACATAATCGGTCAGGTCACAGTTCAACTTGAATTACAATTTACAGACTTTTCCGGGCTTCAGTCAGTCATTTATTTATTTTTATTTTAGTTATTTATTTGATAACCAAATAAACCCTTTAGGCACAACTGCCTATTTTCAAGGGTGAACCAGAAGTGTTGTTGGATTAAGTGACTGCTCGGTCACACAGTACTTAAATGTAGATGTGAGGAAATCATACACAGAAGAACAGGCTGAAACTTGGTAGTAGATCATAACATTACTCTTTTCTGCTAAACTGCTAGATGGATATTAAATTAAACTTTCTTTGGTTAGCTCATAATCTGGCTTGCTCTTCCTTTTCTGATGGTATAATACTTGATTCTGCCATCGCAGCATTACATTGTGATGCCACAGCCGAACAGTAGGATCTCAGAGTATAAGGTGCAGACAGAGCAAACAATGAGTGAACCCATACCAGAAAAAAGTCTTGCATTCCATACATATCTAAAATGCAAAGTGAACTGTAGCTAATGTTTTTTTTGAAGTTTTGTGTGAGGTTTCTGTAGTTTGTTACACTTTGTACATGTAAAATTCCTATTTTCCAAGTATTTTGATTGTGCTGTTTTTTTTCTCCCTACAGCTTGCAATGTTCTCTTCCTTAGCTCTGTAGAGACAGAATCTCTGACTGGTCCACAGGCTATTTCCAAGGCTTTGACAGAGACCCTTGGGAAGTCTCCACGACCCAGTGCCATTCTTGTTCACTTTAAGGTTTCAGCGCAAGGCATCACTCTGACTGACAACATGAGAAAGTAAGTGAAATCCTCGCATTAGAGTATCTGCTACACTGCTTGCTTGTAAAGAGTAAACTGTCCTGGAAAATCTGGTGCAGAGATGTGTTTTCTGCATCTACAAATGCAGTTCAACTTTAGAATATTTTGAAAAAGTGGTCTCCAGTAATGCACCATTAAGGAGGATTGCACTTAATATAGTGAAAGTTTCAGTGATAATTAATGCTTTTGATCAGCCTGAAATATTTACATCTAACTTCAAGCCTTTAGCATGAAGTTAACTCCCCTATTTTTCTTTCATATTACAGTGTTTTCCAGGAAAACTCAAGTGTTTTTTTTTCTGTTTGTTAACTAGTGAAAGAATGTACATGTAAAAGAATGTAGTTAGAGAGAGGATATTAGTACCGCTGTAGTGATGTATTTGAACATTTCCTGTTAGGTTAACTACACAATTGTACTGCTGTCTTAATTAGATCACCTTTGCAGTAACTATTAAATATGGGACCACAACTGCCAAGGCTTAAGTAAAAAAAAATCTGGATGAAAAGGACCACAGTCTAGAATCCCTGAAGAACAGATCAAGCTTGTCGTGTTTGATAAATATATAAGCGGGGACCAAGTAGCTGCTTCTTAAATCAATTTAGAATCCACAGCCTTCCAGAAAGCCCCAGGTGAAGCAATTGCTCTAGCAGAATGAGCCATGACACACTCAGGAGGATTTTTGCCATGGTGCCATATAGACACGGTTTGGTTAGAGGCTGACTGTCCCTTTCTTTTACTATCATGACATAAAAAGTTGACAAGATTTTCTGAAGTTTTTAATTTTATCTAGATAATATCTCACCTTTCTGTGAAGATTTGGTCAGTGAAGAGTCCTTTCTCCCTTGTTTTGTGGATTAGTATAGAAAAGAAGGAGATGAATAATTTGATTAGGGGTAAAGTCAAGAGACAACTTTAGGCATGAAAGGAGAATTGATCCTCAGGCTAACTTAATTCTTGTGGAGGATCAGAAAAGGCTGAATTAGATATAAAGGCTTACAATTCAAATACCCATCTAGCAGAAGTTAAATTACCAGCAGGGGCAGTCTTCCAGGTTAGTAACTTTAGAGAAGAGCTGGTATCAAAGGGAGGCAAAGTTAGTTTTTGTAAAACAAAATTCATATTTCAAGAATGAGCCAACATTTTTTCATACGGTTCTGATATATCTCCTTTAAAATTGCTTGACTTGGTATAAAGAGAAAAGAGGGGGAATACTGTGGCAGACAGGCTGAAATGGTCAAATGATATATCTTTATAGAAGTGTACAATAGGCCAGTATTAAGTAATTCTTACAGGTAATGGAGAAACAAATGTGTCCCTACTTAAATGGGTCCTGTCCTCTATTTAGACACCAAAAATGAGAGTCTTTTCTGTTTGGATAAAGTACAATTGTGTACACTTACCATAAATGTAGACATTCAAGTGTGTTCACTGTTGCAGACATTACATTTGGGTTATCATTCTGCCTGATTAACAAAGTCTTGGGTCCTGTGTCGGTTGCTGTCCCTTCTTCCATGATGTCAGGGGTATAAAACATGCAGCTGACGCTATTAAATCAGTTTTTCTTGCCCCAGATGTCAGGTGTCTCCCTAATGGGAAGCAATTTAAAACTATAAATACAAGGATATAACTCCAACAAAAAAACAAATACACCAAAAAGCTTTTTGAGCATAGTAAGGGAGAGTAGAGGTATAGCCAAAAGAAGAAAGGGGGCTGGAGGGAGGGTAACCAGGACTGCAACAGTGAATACGCTCAAACATCTACATTTATGGTAAGTGTACACAACTGTACTATGTTCTTCATGTTTCACTGTTGCAGTCATTACATGTGGGTAGATTCCCAAAGCTAAGGTTGGGAGGAGGAATTTAAATAGAATTAGGACCAGCTATAAGGCCCTGCAAGACTGCAGTGGCAAAGCCATCTCTGGTTTTAGAGAAAATTGGCAAATGATAATGCTTGGTGAAAGTATGTACAGAACTCCAGGTAGCAGCTTCTAGGATGTCCCTTGTAGGGATGCCCCTGAGAAAGGCTGTAGAGATAGATGCAACTCTGGTTGAATGGGGTCTGATGCCCTGTGGGATAGGTTTTCCATGGTGCTTATAGCAGAAATGAATGCAGTGGCCTATCCATTTTGAAATGGTTGTCTTTGAAATAGCTTTCCCCTCTGTCCCTGCAGCAAATGCCACCAGCAGTTGTTCAGATTTCCATTGAGGTTTAGTCCTGTCCAAGTAGAATCTAAGTTGTTTGTGCACATCTGAGTGCAGTATCCGTTCCCCTTTGTTCTGTGGGTTAGGAAAGAAGGTAAGTAAATGCATGGACTGATTAAGAGCCACACCGGATACCACCTTTGGCATGAAGGAGGGATTGTTTCTGAGGGACACCCTGTCCGCATGAAAGATGATGAAAGGCTCCACTGCCATAAGGGCCTGTAATTCAGATACCCTTCTTGCAGAAGTGATTGCTAAAAAGAAAGCTGTTTTCCAGGAAAGGAATTTTAAATCTGCAGTAGCAGCTGGCTCGAAAGGAGGAAGAGTGAGTTTCTCCAAGACAAAGTTAAGGTTCCAGGCTGGAGTAGGAGCTCTCCTGGGTGGCCTTAAATTTTTGGTCCCTCTGAGGAATTGCTTGAGCAGTGGGTGAGAGAAGAGGGGAGGCTGTGTGCTATAATGAGCTGAAATGCTTGAGGCATGAATTTTTATGAAGGAAAAGGACAAGCCCTTATGAAGCATCTCAGTCAAATATTATAGAATCTGAGGTAAGTTGGGCACTGCTGGGCTCATCCCTTGAGATTGGTTCCAGGCACAAAATCTTTTCCAGTTTGCAGCATAAGATTTTCTAGTACTAGGCCTCCTTGCCTCTAAAATGATATCCATCACTGATTTACTGATGGATGGTAAAGGAGAGATTAGGTAATTAGCCAGGCTGCTAGGTTCAGGGTTTGCAGCTGAGGGTGCAGAATCTGGTTCACCTGCTGAGATAACAGGGAAGGAGTCTGAGCCAGGTGCCACGGGGCCAAGCGTGACACACTGCACAAGAGGGGGTACCAGTGTTGGCGGGGCCAGTCTGGTTCAATTAAAATCGTCCTTGGCTTGTCCTGTTTGATCTTTATTAGTACCTTGGAGAGCAGAGGCAGAGGAGGAAAGGCATAAACTGATAGTTTTTTCCAGCTGAAGGATAGAGCATCCACTTTCCAAGCTAGCTTGTGGGGAATCCTTGTGCAAAATTTGTCCAATTGATGGTTCTGGGGGGAGGCAAACAGGTCTATATCTGGGTTCCCCCATTTGCTTGTCAACATGTTGAAAATCCTTGGTTCAAGTTTCCACTCGTGTGGGTCCATGAGGTTTCTACGTAGTTCGTCTGCCAGTGTATTTAGTTTTCCTGGCAGGAATTGAGCTTGTAGATCCACTTGGTAGCTCAAGGCTGTGTTCCACAATGCCATGGCTGGTCTGCAGAGGGGGTAAGAATGTGTACCCCCCTGCTTGTTTATGTACCACATGGCAGTGGTGTTGTCGGTCTTTACCATTAGTTGTCCTGGAAGAATGTGGTCCTTGAAGGCTATCAGAGCATTCTGTACAGCTAACATTTCCTTTTGATTTATGTGCAGGTGCATTTGACTTGGGTTCCATTTGCCCTGAATGCACTTCCCTGCCAGGTGAGCCCCCCATGCATAGTCTGATGCATCTTTTGTTAAGGTTTGGGTGGCAGGGGGTAGTGTGAGTGGTAGTCCCCTGTTTTGGTGACAGTCCTCTGCCCACCAAAGGAACTCAAGGCGTAGGCAAGGTATGATAGGAATCATTGCTTCTAGATCCTGTGAATGTTGATACCATAAGCTTTTGAGATACCATTGTAGTTTCCTCATATGCAGCCTTGCATATGGAATTAGAAGAATCCAGGAGGCCATGAACCCCAAGGCTTGCAGTATTTGCCTTGCAGATTACTGGGTTTTTGTGGCCACCTGTTTGAAGTAGGTTGTCAAATGAATCCGTTTCTCTGGCATGAGGAGAGTCATCTGGGAAGTTGTGTTCAAGCTTGCTCCCAGGAATATAATTTGTTGACAGGGTACCAGGTGTGATTTATTTTTGTTTATGGTGTACCCCAGACAGGTCAGCACCCTTTATGCCAGATGATTCAAAAGTATGTCCTGGCTTTCTGCCTGAATTAGACAGTCGTCCAGGTATGGGTATATTTGAATATTTCTTTGCCTGCAAAATGCAATGACTGGAGCTAGGCACTTTGTGAATACCCTGGGTGCAGTAGATAAGCCAAAGGGCAGTGCAGAGAACTGATAGTGCATGTAGCTGCAAGACTCCCTGATAGGGATGTGCAGGTATGCTTCTTTTAAGTCCAGTGTTGCCAACCATGCATCCTTGCTTAGCATAGGAAGCAGCTGGTGAAGAGTCAGCATTTTGAATTTTGGAATCACCAGAAAGGTGTTTAGAGTAGAAAGGTCCAGGATAGGACGCCATGTATTGCCTTTTCTGGGTACCAGGAAAAGACTCGAATAGAAACCATGTCCCTTTTCCTCTTCTGGCACCAGCTGAATAGCCCCCGTGCTTAAGAGAGAGAGTACTTGATTTTGGGCATCTGCCCACTGATTTGGGGGTAGATCTGGCCACCCGCTTGGTGTTGGTAACGGGTGGAAGTGAAATCTGTATCCTTGGGACACTATATTTAAAACCCATTTGTCCTGGGTAATGAGTTCCCAGTTTTTGGCCTGCAGACCAATCTTTCCCCCTAAAAGAGCATTCAGTTAGGAAGTGCTTGGAAGTTTTAAAAGCAAGTCATTGAGACAGTTTTCCATAGGGGGAAGTCTTACTACTCCCAGATTTGGATGCGGAACCCCCCACTGCTTAGTCTTCTGTGTCCCCTGGAACTGAAACCTGGGGTTTCTGCTGTGTCTGGGTTTGGCTTGAGAAGACCTGGAAGGGGCTGGAAAGGATCAATTCTTAGAGGGCCAGTGCCTACTAAATCTAGGAGGCTGAACCTGTAAGAAAATCTTTAACAGTTTGCATAGATTTAGCTTTATCTTCCATCTTTTAAGAACTTCCTCGGCTTTGTTGCCAAACAGGTGGTCCTGATTTAAGGGAGCATCTAACAGTTTAGCTTTAACATGATCAGGCAGAGATTGCTCCTTAAGCCAAGCATGCCTTCTGAGCACAGACCCAGTAACAGCAGCCCTGCAAGAGGCCTCTAATGAATCAAATCCACATTGCAAAGTATGTTTTCCAACCTGTTCAGCAAAATGCATTAAATCCTGTAATTCTTTATTTTCAGCACAGTCAGGAATCAACATAATTTTCTGTTTAGGCAATCCAATAACATGTTGTTGATAATTTAACATATGAAACTGGCAGTTTAAAGCCCTAATAGCCAAGGTTGCAGAAGTGTAAACCTTCTTACCCCATCTATCCAGAGCCCTGGAGTCTCTATCAGAAGGGGTAGGATTTTTAGCAGTAGAAGCCTTAATGCCCTTGGGTCCCTGTGAAATAGTGTCTGGATCCACAATAGGATTTTTAAAAAGGAACTTGTGTGAATCAGGAACCCTGTAATATCTGTCAGGTTTTCTGGGAGCAGAAGGCAAAGAATCAGGGGCCAAACTAGATTCTGAAAAGGCATCATCCACAATGTCTAGTACAGGAGGTATAGCTAAAGGTCTATGCTGAGGTAGGACTAAGAAATCCCTAAGCCTCTTTTTTGAATCAGAAAAACCCTGGCTTTCCCAGTGGAAATGCTCCCTTAGAGTATGTAAGGTTTCACCAAAAGAAAATTCCTCTGGAGGGGAAGCAGCGGGAATAGAGTCCTCCGCATCAGAATCCTCATAAGTAGATATGGGCAAATCCAGATCATCAGAAGAATTAGAAAAATCAGAATCCTGGTCAGAAGATTCATAAACAACTTCAGTCCTAGGTCTCTTAGAAGGGGAGGTTGGCTTCCCCTGATTTGAGTTATAAGATCTTCAGCCATTCTTATCATTTGTTTTTTTAGGCATAGATGCCTGAGCATGCTGCCTGGTCATCGGTTTTATAGGCATGGTTCGAGATTTAGGCCTAAATGAAGAAGGAGGCGTCGGTTTAATATGCAAGTCCATAGACCTGAATATACCCTCAGAAGCTGGTGCCTGCACAGTGGTTCCGGACCCATCCAAGGTAGAGACATCCGCAGGTTCCACAGTTGAAGCATCTCGCGGCATACTGGACTCTCAATGGGTCTCAGTAGAGGCCTGCGAATCAGAAGTAGTGGGTATCATGGGCTGCAAAAGCGCCTCACTGAGTACCGGTGAACTGGCGACTGGCTTAGGAGAAGCGTCGGCAGCTTTGGACCTAAGCGGCCTGTCTCTGTCTTTATCTTTGCGTTTTATTCAGAATCCCGGTAGTCGGATGGCTAATCGACAACATTTCAGGATAATTAAACTGAGAACCGAAATATTTAGAGGTGAAAATATACCGACTATGGATAGTGTGCTTATTAAATAAAGCACAAAACCGACAGCAAGGTACGTCATGGTCAGGGACTAGGCAAGGAATACAGTACGGATGAAAATCTTTGTGAGGTATTTGCTTTCCACAAGTAATGCAATTATTAACGTTTACTGACATCAGTAAGGAGCAAGAAAAAGTTTCGCCAACGGGGTACTTAGCTTTAGTTGAAGACTTTGGTTCTGAAACTCGAAAACAAAAATTTCAGGAGTCTGCCGACCGGCACTTGCGAACTGCTTCTGCTTTGGGCACTGCATGGCAAGAAAGACTGATGTAATGGCAACTGCTGCATGTTTTATACCCCTGACGACCAGACGTCATGAAAGAAGGGACAGCAACCGACGCAGGACCCAAGACTTTGTTAATCAGGCCGAATGAGGGCTACCTTCAAGCAGATAACCCAAATGTAATGACTGCAACAGTGAAACATGAAGAACATCTTAGGTTTTCTTGAATCCTGCAGTACCTGTTGCAAGTCTTCAGAAAAATGGTACATAAAAGGATCAAAAACCTATCGTCTATCTGCTAGATTTACATTTTTAATATTGGGATGATTAGAAATTCATTGTCCTCTGGGAGTAAGGAAATATATGTAGCGCAATCCACTTGATGGAACAACACTCGATCAGGTAGGATGCCGGCAATAAAGGCTATACGCAGCTTCCCTTAAAAACAGTTTAATGAGTTCAAGATGTCATAAAAATTCAAAGATAAAAACCACTTCAAACAACGTTAAGCGCTTTCATCCGCCATCCGGCAGACTTCATCAGAACAATATGCTTTGGCTGCTGCTCCCTTTTTAACTCAAAATCGGCGCCAAAACTTCATGACAAATCATTGGCTATTAAGATTTAAAAATACAGACACTTGCAAACAATGTAATGGCTACTATCCTATACTTTGTGTTGGTTATTAAAACCTAATATTATAAAAGGAACTTTATGTTAACCCAGGAAGTTGATAACTCTATAAAAATATTATATATTATACAATAATTGACTAAAAGTTATACATATATTAACTAATGGATTAATATACAATATCATGTTCATATCCATAGATATTCACTTCTGACTCCATGAGCATTATGCATTTTATATACCTAATTCTCACTATACTAAATGTCACCTATTGCAATATAATAATCCATATGATGCTAATTCATAGTGCATATATTTATACATACATAGTAATAATAAATAAATAAATAATTACAATATGATAATAAATAATTAAAATTCTATTATTATATACATTAGAAAATTATTTATTATTATTATTACTTAAAAACTCATAGGGTATAGATTTGATAAAATATAATATAATAAAATTCAATGTCCCCATATATGACATATGTACTAAACTAGTGCAAAACCACTGATAGATATAATACTGGTTGTTATCTCATTAATAAAAAAGGCTTTATGCTAACATAATCATTGAGGCCAGGTTTCGTTGTGGCATCAGTAAGAATTTGCCAATTGCTCTCTCTACATGCAAGTCTGGTCTTCCAGTCCCCTCCCAATGGGTTAATGTACTCTTTGTCTATAATTGTAAAATGAAACAGATGGTGTTCTCCTGCTTCACTGATGTGTTTATATAATGCATTATTCATATCTTTGCATTTAATCTTATAATAATGTTCAGAATTCGTTGTCTCAGTTGTCTTTCAGTTTTTCCTATATAGAATGCAGGGCATTCTATACATTTTGCTAAATAAACCACCTGTTTTGTATGACAATTTCCATTCAAACTGTTAATCTTTGTCCCATTCATGTTTTCCAGTTTGGTATAAGACTGGGTGTTAATATAATGACACTGCTTACATCTCCCACATTTCTTAGTGGGATTATATACTAGCTCTTTACGAACCTCTTCGTACCCTGCCCTTTCAAGTAATTTCTTTATATTAGGGGCAGTCTTATATACTATTTTCGGGTACGATCCTATTTTGTCCGTGTCTGCCTTTGAAACAGTAACTATGTCCCAATGCCTTGTTAAAATCTCCTTTATATTATCAACATAAGGTGTGTATGTGAGGACACAAACTCTACCTGTTTGGAAACTATTTTGAGTTAAAAAGGGAGCAGCAGCCAAAGCATATTGTTCTGATGAAGTCTGCCGGATGGCGGATGAAAGCGCTTAACGTTGTTTGAAGTGGTTTTTATCTTTGAATTTTTATGACATCTTGAACTCATTAAACTGTTTTTAAGGGAAGCTGCGTATAGCCTTTATTGCCGGCATCCTACCTGATCCATCCTCTGGGAGTAAGTCCATTGTGTGAGGAAGTCTCCATTAGTTGTCCCTGGCCAGAGGCCAGAGGGGGGGGGAGAACCATTACTGTCTGATCCAAAAGGGAGTCACCAGTAACATCTTTGGTAAGTCCTTCTGGATCTTTTGAAGGCCTTTTGAAATGGAAGGAAACGGGTAAAATATAAAAAAATTCCCATCTAGAGTACTGAAAAACTGTCTTCCAGGCCTCTCTGCAAGGTGTGCTGGAATATAATTGTTTCAATTGTCGGATCATATTGGAAGCAACCAATCCATTTGGTGATTGCCTTCTGGTAGACTTTGTGCAGGAAGACGTCCTGGTGTAGCATCCGCATGTAAGGGTCTCTCTTGAATCTGCTACTGTGTTCTGCTCTGAAGAAATGTAGGTTGTCTGAAGAAATAAGTAGTGCTGAATTTCTATTAACCAGGCAATCATGACCAGCCTACAAAGGGGGTGTGCTGTTGTTCACTCCATTTGTTTATGTACCACATCACAGTGATGTTGCCTGTCACCACTAAGAGAGTGTCTGGAGATCAGTACTGTAGCTAGATTGGGGCAGAGGTAGCATTCGCCCCAGGTGCACAGTCGGCAGATGCCAGTTGGTGGGTAGTGCAGTCTGTCCTGTCAAGCCAAATACTCGGCAGCCTTCCTATCTCATCATCATTTGTCGTTGTCTTCTAGCTGCTGTTTGTCTACTGGCAGTATGCTTACTACAGAAATATAGGGATACTCAAAAGTAATCCTAATCTGCTCAGTTAGACTAGGTATGCAGAAATGGTGCACCACATGATTCTGCCATGTTGTGACCATTAGCTTTTATTTGAAAGGACTTCTATCGTAACCTCTCTTATAATGTCAGTCTTCTTTACATAATGTTATACTTGCACCACAATAATACAAGGTTTCATTAACTTGGCCTGAATTACATCAGAAATAGTTATTTACTGATAGAATGGGCTTCAGTGAAAACCAGCTATGTTTGCAGGGCTGTGTTGACTCAGACTTTCTGTCTAGAATGTTCTGTCCTTACCATCCAAATGCACAACACTGTAAGGAACACTCCGCATTTGGAATAGAACACAACCAGTGTTCCTCTGTTCTGTATCATAAGGTGATGACTCCGCATTCCATTCTCATATGACACTGTATTTGTAGATACAGAAAATCATTATAGAGTGTGTGAAGCCAATCCGAGATCATCTTCCAGATGCAAAATGACCAGTAGCGACTCTAATTTTCACACCACTGTGGTACTTTAAAAAAAATGAGATCATAAAACACTTTTATTCTTTATTTTGCTTTTGAAAAGGAAAGGAAGGAGCACAGCAAGTCCTTGACATGGATTTTGCATTTGGAGGCATTACAGCAAAGAGTGGCAATAATTAAAAACTGTCTCTCATTTGTTCTGGTGGCTGCTGCAGTTTATATGCACTGGATATATTGCTGTGGCCTGCTGGAATATGCAACTTGGATTTGGAGCAAGGTTGATTAGTCTTTGCAGGGCTGCTTTTAGTGTAGATTGTTTATATTTTTTTATTTTCTGGCTGGAGCATCTGGAATTGGTTGAATTGTCTGCAAGAGACCGCTACTGAACCTGCTAATATAATAGGTAAGTTAGTAGAGCTGTAGCAATCGGGAGGGGGGGATTCTGAAATGTATAGCTAAGTATACCTGTTCTAAGCTGTCATTGATTTTGCCTCCTATTTCTGCCCCGTTCCCTCCTAAAAGTTTTAATTTTGTTGTAAATAACTAAGGATGTGTTAAAAAAATGTGCCAATGCAAAATGTGATAAGTCTAATAACTTTGAGTCAATTATAATGTAACTTTTAGTGAATTATAATACCAAAAAATGGCCGATTTTGGGCCAATTGTCCCCATAACGTTTGGCTCTGTCCTTCATTCGTGATCTAAGAAGTTGAAAGCTACTATCTGCAGAAGTTGTTCTGGAGTACTATCGGGCTGTAGTATGGGGGGGGGGGGGCAGAGACACTGTTTGAAGTGTATAGATTTGGTTTTGAACTATCCCTGATTTTTTACTCGTATTATTATCTTGTCCCTTGCAAAAGTTTTTTTTTTTAATTTTCTGTTACACCATTACAGGTTATAATCAATGTCAGATATTGATGATATAGTTTTATTCACTTTCTACTTAAAGTAAGATAATCTGTTAAAATACACCATTATTCCCCATTATGTTTATCTTTGTCCCAGGTTCTTCTGCAAAGAAGTTGGGAACTTTGAGGCAGTAATCCAGAGAGGTTATGTCCTGATTTATTACTAAGGCTTTAACACGGGAGTAGGGCTCTTGAGATGTGTATGTATACTTTTGAAGTGTTGCTGATTTGTCCTCATATTTTTTCCTGTCTCTTGTAAAAGTTTCATTTTTCTGGTAAACCACTGTAGATTAGTCAGTCAATGTCAGACATTAAAACATCATGCTTTCTGTTCATAAAATGCATGCTGATGTAAAATGTGTTCTATTAACTTTGCAAGTGAATTAAAAATGTTTCTTTTTTACGGAAGAATTTGATAATGCAAATGTTGAGTATACATTTTTTACTGATGCATGCATTGCAACAGAATTATTTTGGTTGAATGACCACTTCAACCATGCACCCTGGATATGGTACATTTTCACTCCGTGACAAAATAGGGTGTTTGACATTTTGACTGTTTTTCACACATTATTATGGCCTCTTAGGACATTGAAGCATGGTTCTCCCTATGTCTATTTGTACATATCACCATCAGAGTACGACTCTGACTTTTGTTGTTTCTGGCCATCTTCTTGTTTTGTATTATGTGGTGTAGATATTGTGTGCATCTGATTTGCATAAAGAAGCCAGAGCTTTATATTATTTTGCTTAGCAGTTTATATCATGTGGTTTTCAGCCACTTAAACACATCCCAGTCATCCCTAACCTGTTCCACTGACCGTCTTAGATAGCCTTCTGCCTACAAATGTGTTAATCTGCATGAATGTTATGAAACCTTGTGTGCTTGGTGGAATTGAGATAAAAGTAAAACTAACTTCTTTTCTTTTTCAGAATGTTTTTTAGACGACATTATCCTGTAAACAATGTAACATTCTGCAGTGTGGATCCCCAGGACAGAAGGTATGCTAAAAAGTGTACTTATTCAGAAGAAATATTTTGCAATTTTATTGTCTACTTAAAACAGAACTTCTTCTTCTTTCGGCTTTTTCTGGTTAGGGGTCGCCACAGCGGATCACCTGTCTGCTCATGATTGGCAGTAGAGTTTTACAGTGTCGAGTTGCCAGCCCGGCACCCAACCTTCCACGGAAGGCACATGCACACACTCATACCTATGGCCAATTTAGAGCATCCAATTTACCTACAGCATGTCTTTGGGTTGTGGGAGAAAACTGGAGCACCCGGAGGAAACCCACACAACCACAGGGAGGACATGCAGACTCCGCACAGAAGGCACCCCAGCCGAGGATCGAACCGGAGAACCTCTTGCTGTGAGGCGACAATGCTAAACGCTGCATCACCATGGCCACAAAATCAGGAGTAAATGTAGGGGAGCTCAGTCTGAGTCGAGTAGTATTCCATCCTTTCTATCCAGTTAATTTGCATATTATGCCCCACCCTGTTACACCTCTCCTTAAGCATCCAGACACACTTTTATCATTGTTTGGTGGTTCTGATGCCCTTTCACCAAGCTTAACTGTGGTCATTATATGTATGTCTGTAGATATATATTTATATATATATATATATATATATATATATATATATATATTTATATATATATATATATATATATATATATATACAAACACTGTATATGCGCGTGCACACACACATACACACACACAATACATACACACACACACACACACACATATATATATGTGTGTGTGTGTGTGTATACATATATATATATATATATATATATATATATATATATATATATATATATATAAAATGTATGTGTTGTGTATATATTTAAAATCTGTGTGTGTGTGTGTATATATATATATATATATATATATATATATATATATTCACATAGACACACACACACACACACACACACATATATATATATATATATATATATATATATATATATATACATATAGAGAGAGAGAGAGAATTGTGGTGGGAAGGGTGAGAGGAAACGGAAGAAAAATAAGGAAGAGTAGTAAGTGGACTCACCCAAATCCAAAACAGTGCAAATATATACACACCAAACAGACTGCTATACATTTGTGAATATTTATTTATTTATTTATTTATTTTTTTTTTATTTAACATTTGTTGACCGGGACCGTGGCAGGGTAGCCACCTGGTGGTGTAAACCTTGGCTCCAGATGACTGCCACTGCTGAAGTGACACCCCAACCCCATGTGCAAAAATGGGAAAAAGGGGTTGAGGATGGATGGATGGATGGATTTGTTTACCAGGAAAGTCTGACTTGGAACAAACCAATTTTCAGTGGAGACCTGGGGAGAAATGCTCCAGATGCATGTCTTTGTGATATGGTGGATGTGGTGCCATTTTAAAGGCCAAACTCTGCCCCAGAGGAGGAGCATCAACACCACCAGTACAGCACCAACCGTCTTTCGCAGCAGAGAAGCAAACTTGAAAGAAAACACAGCCCTGAGGAGGTACACAGTGGTCCTCATTGCTTTGTTAAGATGTATTTCTCAGGTTTGTTATACTTGCAAACTTCTGTCTTGTAACAGAGTACTAGTAAGTATATTTATTTGTATACCTACACTGTAGCTCTGAGAAGGCAGCTTCTCAGAGCCACTTATTTCTATGGTATCCTGTATGTCCTACCAGCTGTGCTTTGTATCTATACTGTGTGGACACCTCTAGTGAGGCTCCCTGTAAGTTACCCCGCCATCATGGTGCAGAAGCCCACTGTCAGCTGTGACCCTCAAGATGACCCCTACTGTGATATCTGTGGAACTTGTCTTTCACTTGTGTGTGTCTCTCTGGTTCCGTGTGGCAGCTATCAGAACTATAGGACATGCACATGTCTTTCTGTAGCACTGGCCTGAGATTTCACTGGAGATCCAGACTGTCCTTTGGCATACCATGTCTGTGGCACCTACTCCATTGCTGCTCCTGTACAAACCTATATTCTTAAGCATGTCTATGGCAATCCACTGTGTGCAAATTGTACCATAATGTCCCCAGCAGTTACTCGGCTGCAACTATGTGTCTTGTTTTCATAAATATCATCATGTTAAGAGAATATAGATGGTAGATGCTGGATAACTTCATGTCATGATTTCTGCAGTCAGGATCCATGGGCACTGCTTGTTGAGCAGACAAGTGCTCACAGCCTGTACAGGACCATATCTGGGAAGCATTGGTACACAACATTAGTGCTGTTTTTGTCAGAATCACATTGCTAAACAATGACAAAGGATGTCACCAACATGATCAAGTGGGCCTGCAAGAAGACATGCAGAACAACAGAGATGTCAGCCCCTGGAGGGGGTACATCTCTACATTAATTGTAACTGATGATGATTTCCTAATGTCCTCATGGAAATGATGAAGGCACGGGTCTATATTAAAATAGTGAAACCTCACGCTAATACGGAAATGTCGACACATATATAGCAAACCACGAAAACACCGTCCTAAAGCGCGAAATTCAAAATGTCGAATCATCATAGTTGGCCGTTATCCGGTATAGCTCCCTAACGTAAGTGTGCAATAGTTACAGATCGTAGGGTTAGGGTGCGGGTTAAGATAACTGCATACATAGTAATACATGCAACCTTTACTTTAGGGTTAGAAGTAGGGTTATGTTAAGTGTATGTATAGTAATATAGTTGTACAGCTGTATGTATATGTAATTTATAATTTTCCTGTAGTTGGGTGTTGTTTGTTTATAGTTAGATACATTTGTGTGTAGTGAATGTTTGATTAGGATATGGGATATATGGGTGAAGTGTAGATATGGGGAAGTGTGGATTATTTATTTTGTTTGGGTAGGTAGTACATAGCAGGTGGTGGGGTTGGCCAACTCTGACGATTCGACATTTCGAATTTCGCGCTTCAGGACGTTCAGTGTTTTTGCAGTTCGCTATATGTGTGTCGATGTTTCCGTATTCGCATAAGTGAGGTTTCGTGATTTTAATATAGACCCGAAGGCACAGGTGTCGTACATGGAGGAGTAGGCACAGCCTTCAGGAGTGACCATCCATCATGTGTCTCAGAGGGAGCTGCACCAGGTTAATAACTTTAATGAATCTGAATATAGAAGCTCTGTACATAAAGGGTATATGCAGGCTACAGATGTCACTGCATATATTTACCATGTCATGATGTCTGCAGTCAGGATCCATGGGCACACAGGAGTGGCAACAGAGATGCGTGTCTGTTCTATAGCTGCAACATTTCCACCACTGTTTACATGCACAACACCAGTCCCGCGATGAAGCTTGGATATTCAGATTCATTCCGCTTTGTCTTATAGTATATATTTACAGCCAGGACTACTCCTATGGTGATACTTATTCAGGCTGGATCAGGATAACAGGTTGATGTCAGCACCTATGCAGTGTCTGACAGTGATGCAGACTGAGAGTTAGTCAGATGACATATAGGCACAGTCTGTCACCACCCTGGATGGCCTTCTACCCACATTGTTTAAGGTGAGGCTATACCCTCACATCTTCACCAACACTTGAGCAGAAGTTATATAGGATGAGTGCTCACCATCCACCTTGAGAGGGCTCCCCCATGATTGAGAGCACCAGCACTGCTCCCCCCTCATGGCTACAGCAGCAGATGAGTACACTGAATCTACTGCAGCCTGGTAAAGTTTTGTGGTGCCATCACGTCACAGCCAGTCCCTAATATGCATAATTTACTGCTACCCAAACCAAAATGTCTGGTGTGGTGTGTGGTGCCTCTGTAATCAGAATTTCTGAACATTTAAGTGATATCAGACACAAGAAGCTCACCAGTGCTTTATACAAGCACACTGAGGCACATAGGAATGCATCCTTTAACTTTACTGTTTTAGACAGAATTATTGGACAGAGAACAAATAAAACAGGTTGGCGTCAGATTCTAAATAATAAAGAGAAGAAATGGATTATTAAACTGGGGGGGTTTGTTTTCACCAGGGCTTAATGAATATTTTTAATTGGTATGGCTAATTAATTTACTAATTGGGAGCCTCATCTAGTGGTTGCCTATACAAAGGAGAACAAGTGTATATGTCTTTACTGCACTGAAGAAGGCTTTGTAATTTTTACAGCTGAAACTGGTCTGTTTTGTCTCTCTTTTATTATGTTTTTGAGCTAGTAGTTGCAATAAATTGCTTATGCTACAGTCTGCTGGCTCTCAATGTTTTGTGCCTATAAGGATGCCATCTAGTACCATCTCTGTCTTGGTGTGAGATCATGAAGTTCAAAGACAAGTGACACACATACTTTACTGCCATAACCACCATAACATGGAAGATAGCAAGTGCCACACATTACTGCCATGTGCAGTAGGGTTGGCAGGGTCAGTTGCACATACATACATATAATGGGTGGGTATCCTATCTGTCAGCCTCTTAGAACAAGAAATCTGGACAAGGCCATCCGTAACTGGGGGGGGGGGGGGGGTACAAAGGCCCAAAGATAGGGACAATTTTTTAATATTGTTCTTACAAACATAAAAAAGTTAATAAACAACAGGTGTTGCATTAGCATGCATTTTCTAAAGGGCAAGAAGTCTGAAACTCAAATACCTGTCATCATTTTTTTACTTCAATTCTCAATGATTTGCCAGAAAACCAAAATTTTATGAGCAGCAGACCAAAAATATTAGGCAAAATCTGGAAATTTTTTGAAAATCTGTGCAGTTGAGAGGTGTGGTGGGCATATCTGAAGGCCAACACTGTGTGGGCAGTTTGCACCTGCAAACTGGAAACTATCCCCCTCCACCACTCTACATTGGGGGCTGCAAACCCTGCCTTTCATCCACCAGGAGCCGAACACCTTTCCAGTGGGATATATATATCTATATCTATATATATATATATATATATATATATATACCTCTTCCCAGTCATGGTCCTGTAGTGACACTCCATCCCTGTCACCAGTGGACAATGCCTATAATACAAAGTACCCATTGCCACAGAACCCTTCATCTCCCTCCATGAGTGACATAAACACCCACCCAGGTTGTGATGCTAGCCACATGTCATTGTGCCCCTTAACACCTGTGCAAGTGAAGACCACTGTGATCCACTACCACCCTCCCTCACTCCAATACAGTGAGTTTGGACATTTCTGAGATACAGTGTGACTGGACCATGCATTTCCCAGAACATACTTTAGTAATACTGTATGCATCAGGTTTGCCTTGTGTGACACTGTAGTGTCACTCTGTGCTCACCAAGGTCCATAGACCCAGACTAGATGAAGCCCTTTCTTTCCACTGCTGTGTAATGTGTCCATTGCTGTGTGAGGGTGTGCAGTCTGTCTGTTGGCCTCACTGTTGTTGCTGGCTGATTTTGGTTTGCTGGTTGTAACATCAGATGTAGAAGGTTTGGAGGTTCACAGGACAGAAGGATGGTCTGCATGCTTCCTAGTAACCATGCTATGTAGCATGTGGCATGTTACAAACACCTTGCAGGCTGTGTTGGTGGGTGGTACTATATTCTCTGGGCAGAAGGACTGGGCTTTCATCAGGCTAAACATACTTGCTATGACGTTTCTGATCTAAATAATAGTGGTATTACACTGTAGTTTGGCTATGAATGTGGGTTTCTTTTTATAACACACTATGGTTTAGCTGAGCTGATTCATCCAGGAGTCTAACTGCAGGCACAAAATGGCAGACACATGTCCCACCCCCCCACCCCAACACACACACAAACACACACAAAACACTATTTAGAACTGTTGCTTAACACAAGTGTTATGGGTTGTGAAATGAGCAACATATTTTTCATTCTAAATGCTCTTAAAAGTCAAATCAAACTTAATAGAACTAGTTAGGCTTTTTATCCAGCAGTTTTTCCACACAGATTGGGTAAACTTCCAGAAACAACTGACATACCATATACTTATGCCATAACTGCTTCACAAAGAATTATTTAGTTTGTTTTTCTACTGTGTTGTGCAGGTCTTCACCTGTACAGCATGTAGCCCCATCATTTCTATAGTAATCTGAGCACTTTGAACCAAGAGGTCAGAAAATATTTCAATTTTTAATGCTTAGAATTTTGTATAAAGAAACTTTTTTTTTATAAACTGGCATGAACGTTCTGGGGCTGGAAGGGTGGTGGTATATGCACAGGTGCAGTAAGTAGTGAGTTACACAGGTTTATTATAGACTCATAGAAGCTGAACTGTAAATTAGAGAGAACTCAGGCTAATGTACTAATGATCAGTTGCAGTATTTGTACACTTGGCTGGTAGGCTTATATAGTCCTGTCAAAAAAAAAAAAAATAGGAAAGTGATATTCTTAGAAATCATGTTATGTTTGCACACACTAGTGTTGCTTGTAGTACGAGGGATGTAAAATGTACCACATACTCAATTACTCAATGGAGAATTTTACAACAGCCTAAAACCTACTCTTGAGTCCATATTATGTCAGGCATTATTACATATCACTATAACACAACAAAATGCAAGACCATAGAAATTAAATTGCTCTGGTGTCTGTGGCTCTTGCAGTTCAACTGTTACCTGGAAGTCATTACAAAGCAAAAGCCATAGGCACCAGGACAGAAGTTAATTTCTCTGGTTTTGTGTTCTTTTTTTGATATGTTCTAGTATATTGGCTACTTTTTGATGCCAAAAAAGTTAGCGGTTGGCATAATAGTTAAGGTGTTTACCTCACAAACAAGAGTTACAGGGTTTGATTCTTACTGAGGGAAAATGGCTAAACTTAAAACGGTCCACAAGGGCAGCTAGCCTATGTACATCTGTCTGAACAAACTGCTTGTTTACCAAACTGAAGGAGTAATAGACACAGATAATTGTAGGGTAGCCAATCTTTACATTTTTAAGAGATTTGGAGGGAGTACTCTGTTTAAAATGAAATGGAACTTGTTCTGATTAGTTGCCCAGCAGTAACATTTTATAGAAGATAATCTAAGTAAAATGTTCACAATTCTATTTCCTTGAGTAAAGAAAAGCACAAGATGAGTCAAGACTGAATTTAGCCACATTTATGTATTTATAAACGTGTGTTTATATGCACAATTGTAACTAGAGTGGAGCAGAGGTTGAGTGTCCCCGGTACAAGCTGTTTGTGGCTGTTATCAGCAGTTGCAGTACCACCATTTTGTTTAAGAAGATGCAGGTGATGTCACGATTTTGTAAATAAATGCATTCCGTAGCTCTGTAGTGAGGACAGTATGCTGGCACAGTTACTAAAAGTGTAAGGTACTAAATGGCTTCTACAGTGAAAAATGGAATGCCGGTATTGCACCTGCAACTTACAAATCACCCGTTGTTTTTTTTTTTTTGTCCTTAACTTTAGAAGATTTTATTTTTTGGTATGGGACTTTGGGTTAAAGGAGTGTCAGCATATGAACTGTCTAGGTTGTCAGAAGACGTGATAGCTGTGTGTGTTTTGTGTGTGCACAAACAGACGCACACACACACACATTTTTTCTAATTTGTACGTCTGTGAATATTCTCTCTCTCACTTTTCACCCCTCTGTATCCTCTTACTTATTTATGTAAGCTAACCCTACTGTAACCATAACCCTAAACACTGCATTGCTAAAAACATTTCTCTAACAGTACCACTACATAAGACAGCAGTACACAGAACATATACATCACAAAACCTGCACAACACTGAATCTATCCTCATAACTAACCCTTTCTCTAACCCTAAACCTCAAACACTTGCGTATTCACAACTGCTATAGCACAGTCTTGCACATCTTCAAAACCACCACTTTTTCATTGAAACATTAATTTTCTTGCACACCCCTGCTTACCTATACTGTATAAAACTAAATTCAGCCATATGTTTTTCACACAAAAGAGCATTCACTCATTTGTGCATTCTGTCAGTTTTTTTACACCCACTTGAAACTTTCTTCTAAATGTGTATTCTTTTTGAGTTACACTCTTATACACACAGTGTCCCTGATTCCACTAGACAAGCTGTCAGTGTTAGTGACCACTTACACTGAGAACAGGTGTTTTGGAGAAATTGGTCTCCATAGTAAGCCTGGGCGGCCGCAGTGGTGCAGCGGTTAGCGTTGCCGCCTCACAGCAAGAGGTTCTCTGGTTCGATCCTCAGCTGGGGTGCCTTTTGTGTGGAGTCTGCATGTCCTCCCTGTGGTCGCGTGAGTTTCCGCCGGGTGCTCCAGTTTCCTCCCACATCCCAAAGAAATGCTTTAGGTGGATTGTACACTCTAAATTGGCCCTAGGCGTGAGTGCGTGCATGTGTGTGCCTTCTGTAGAAGGTTGGGTGCCAGGCTGGCAACTTGACACCATAAAACTCCACTGCCAATTATGAGCGGAGAGGTATTCTGCTGTGACGACCCTTAACCAGGAAAAACCGAAAGACGAAGAAGAAGGTCTCCGTAGTAAGCTTGTTTATACACAGGCATTATACTCATTAGGTGGGTCGCTAACTGGCTCACTGATAGAACCCATATAGTCAAAATAGGGGAACCATCTCCAACAGCAGACCTGTAACCAGTGGTGTTCCAGAGGGATCAGTCCTGGGACCTCTGCTGTTTGGAATCTATTTCTCCAAAGTACAGTCTAAAACTAAAGGTCTGTGCGGTCATAGAATCTCCAAATGATATCAACATCCTACAAGACGGCCTTACACAAACAAATGACTGGTGCCAAAGTCATGGCCTTAAACTCAGTGCAATAAAAAGTGGCATCATCCCTTTCGATAAGTGTGATGTTCCTGCTAACTACCACATAAATAACACCCCCAATACTCACTCAGTGATGACAGACCTGGGCACACAGGCTGACAGTAACCTTCCCTTTGATCACCATGTCTCCACAGTATTGCTCACCTTATAAGTAAGGGTATTGCATCCAGGAAAAACAAGTTATAACCTCTCTGTGCTCTTCCCTCATAAGGCCAATAACTGAGTACAATGCCCCTTTTGGTATGTATTTCCGCAGGGTGCAAAATTCCCTGTACCCCAATGCCCAAAAGTTGCAGTTATAAGCTGAAGTCAGATGAACCCAGCAAGGTGCATATTACAGATCATAAGGGTTACACAGAAAACCTGTTTGCACTTGAGTAATGCGTATGTGATATTTTGTGAGGTCTGGGGACTTTGAGGTCAAGTTTCAATTGGATATAAATCTAGTTTTCAGCTGAATGTTATTTACATTTGGTAACAAATGTGGTTATATTAATCATAGCGTTTTAATTCTTATTATATAAACTTTTGTTTCAAATGTATATTGTTGTGCATTTCACTTGACATAAGATTGATTGGTACAGTAAAGACTTTGATTCAATGTCTTAAGTAATATTTACTCAATATTTTCAGATGGGCAAATCCTGACGGGACTACATCAAAGTAAGTGAATTTCTGCTTCATTAAAATGTGATCTTTGTTGCTGTACAACAGTTTCCAAATCCTGGAGTTTTATAAGCAACTTCTTTAATGGAATATGTGTACTTTGGAGTAAAGACAGTTATGTGCAGATGAAAACAGACATGAAGGTATGCTAGGAATTCTATTCATCAGCCTTTAACCAGCTGGTATTAAAGAGTGACTTTGGGAACACACCCCGTTCTAATAATGAAGGTACATTTTTGGCTGCACTGAAACTATAAGGAGACACATTACATCCATGTCTTTGGCAGAGTTTGATATTAAGATGAGGCTTTAGTCTCATTTTAGATTTATGCCACATACTGGTCTTGATCTTAGCTGCAGTAGTGATTGATGAATAAACTTCATGCATTTAGACAAGGCTTTGAGTATCACCAACATTTCGAGCGTAATGAATACTTCTTACTCACGTAATCTCCGAGTTGATCCTGTATCTTTAATTAGAAATGATATCCATATTTAATGTGCCACATTTAGCAGCATTTGTCCGGGATTTACCAATTTATTAAATGTTGCACAAAAGTAAATAATCATATTTATCTCCTGATGTCTTCATAAAGTAGTAACAACTTAAATGGTTTCCTTTGTCTTAAAATGAAATGTGTAAACTGTTCCAGTTTTAAAATCTTCTATAGTTAGCTTCTTGTAATACAACCCACTATTTAGCTCAGAGCAAAAGACAATGAGATTGCAAATGGGCACTTGTGCTCAGAATACACTCTGCATTGTTTTTCTGTTCTACATTGTGGTAACAGCACGAGTTCCTTACTATAATTTCCATCTAGTGGTAAAGGGTTACCTCTTTGAGGAATAGTATTTTCTTCTCCAGTGAGCATACCTCTCATCTTCTTAGCCCAATAGTTCAGGACAAAGCCAAAAATAATGTGGAACAAAGATCGAAATCAGGAACAGATTTTAAATATCCCTCCTATAAACTTAGTTGTTAGAAATAATAAATCATTGGGTGTTACTATGCATTTGGTGAAAGTTATAAAATCTGAAACTTGAATGCCTGTCATTATTTAGTGACTTTAACCTCAATAATGTGACAGAAAACACATTTTATGAGGAAAGGCCACAAAATATGAGGTAATATGGAAATTCAAAATATGAGGTAATATGGAAATTCAAGACAGTTGAGAGGTATCCAAGGAATACCTCGCCTTAATCTCTCATCTAATTTGGTTCCTATTTATTTTCATTTTTTGGCTCCCTTTGCTGACTTCAGGTATGATTTCTTTCAAGGGTGACATAATTTTTATTATTTATTTATTTTATTTTACATTTGTTGACCGGGTTGGTCCAACTGGATACATGTCCATTTTCAGTGGAGACCCGGGGAGAAAAGCTCCAAAGAACAGAGGTACATAAACAAATATAGTGACATAAGTTAGGAAATTGAGACAGGTAACATTAAAATACAAAAATATAACAGTAGGTAATAGTATAAAAAATTTCAATTAGTGATATTAGTTAGTAAAGATGGATAATTAGGGCTTCATAGTGGACCCTTAAGTTAAGGGCTGGGTGGAGGCCTAGGTAGGCCAGGTTGAGCTGGGAGCCTGAGCTATTAGTCTGGATTAGAGCATGGACATAGCCATTGAGATTTTAATAGAGTTCGAAGTTGAATTTTGAATTGGTGGAGAGTGGGTATAAGTCTAAGGTTGTTTGGGAGAGCATTCCAGGTTTTGCCAATGGAATTGGCGTACAGTGCTTCACCACCCGAGTTAGTAGATTTAATGGTTAATACTTGAATACTTTTGGATGACCTTAGGGATGTTAGATTGGAGTAGGGGGTAAGTATATTGTTCAGTGAGGGAGTTTTTTCAGGATGTTTTATAATTTTGAATGCCTCTGTAAGTTGGTTGAGTTTGAGGATGTTGGGCAATTCTAGCCATCCCAGTGTTTTTAGATTTAGGCAGTGATGGGTGCGGTAGGGCAGTCCGGTAATGAATCTGGCTATGTGGTTATAGGTAGTGGATAGTTTATTAAGCTCTTTCTTGTGAAGGAAGGAGAATATTGGGGAGGCATAGAGGAGTGTGGGTAGGAGGTGGGTACGGGCAATGGTTAGTTTGGTGTGGGGGGTTAAGAATTTCTTTATTTTATACATGGACCCAAGTTTCTTGTTAAGTGATTTAATGGCCTGGTTTACATGGATGTCAAATCTCAGTTTGTGGTCAATTGTCACTCCAAGTAGTTTAGTGTGGGTGACAGGATAAATTTTGGTACCATTATTAGAGGACACAGCGAAGGTTGAGGTGGGGGTATGGGGAGGTTCCGTGCCATAAGAAGTCGCTGGGGAGGGGTAGAATAGAAGCAATTTGGTTTTGGTTGGATTAAGTAGGAGTTTTAGATCTGAGAACCATTTTTCGACAATAGAAAAGCAGTTTTGGGTTGTGACTTGGAGTTTGGTGAGAGAGTCGTCTGAGCAGATAAGAGTGGAGTCATCCGCATATTGAATGCAGGTGGCTCTAGGGAGGATAGAGTGTAGACCATTAATAAAGAGGGAGAAAAGAAGGGGACCGAGAATAGATCCTTGGGGAACACCGATGTTCGTGGGGAGTAGGTCTGAAATCCTGTTTTGCCACTGTACCGCCTGTTTTCTGCCGGTGAGGTATGCGTTAAACCAATTTATGGTAGTTTTGCTAAGATTAAAAGTTTCCAATGTATGGAGCAGCTGATTGTGGTTGACCATATCGAAGGCTTTCGATAGGTCTAGAAAAAGCGCAGAGGAGATTAGTTTATTATTCCGGTTGAGGTTAATTGAATCAACAAAGGAGAGGAGAGCCGTGGTTGTCCTATGATGGGGGCGGAAGCCGTGTTGGGTGTTGGACAGGAGGTTGTTTTGTGTGAGGTGGGTAATGAGTTGCTTGTGAATGCAGCGTTCCAAAATTTTAGATAGGGGGGAGAGGATGGCTATGGGTCTATAGTTTGTTGTGGCAGTGGAGGGCCCTCCTTTGTGGAGAGGAATGATATACGAGATTTTCCAGATTGAGGGAATAGAGGCTTCGGCGATTGACCGGTTAATTAAGATTGATACAGGGTAGGCTATGGCATCAGAAGCTATTTGTAAGTATTTGGCTGGGAGTAAGTCAGCCGCTAGGGTGGTTGGTTTAAGTTTTTTCAGGAGGGTACGAATGTAGTAGGTGGAGGTGGGTTTTAAATTGAAGGCATGGAGAAGGTTCTAGCATGCCCTACTTCCCCGTACCCCCAACATTCTCACTGTTCCTAGAGACATATGCTTCTGTGTAGCTGAAATATATGAGAATGGTGCTGTTTGCTATGGCATCAATATTTTCTTTCTTGTGGGAAACTTTAGTTAGGGTTTAGAATCTCTCTTCTTGTCTACTGGCTGCTGTTTTAGTCAGTGAGCTAATCAGACTGGGGCCCCTTTCAATATTTCTTGCCAACAGTATTCTTCAGATTTGGTTTGTGTATTACTGTTCCACTGTTTCAGTTTTATGCAAGGAACATGTATGTGTGCACTTTAGTTCATTTCCACACTTTAAAACAGACAAATGTGAATTTAAGATTCAGAACCCTAAGAGGTTATATTGTTCCACCCCCAGCCAAGTTGAGCACTTACTCTTCATCTTGTGCAGAAAAAAAAATCCTCCTCAGCAGGTCTACTGAATTTGTATGTTTATAATGCTGAACAAATTAAAAACAACATCCTACCCAGAGCAGTTTAACTTATGTTTTCTGATGCATACTACTCAGGCAGGGACTTTCCTTCACAAGAATAAGATTAGATTTTACAGCTTATCTTTGTTCGCTTTCAGACTAGCTTTCAGACATTAGATGTTTCATCACAAAGTACTTCCAGAAGTTTCTGTTGCTTAACACCATTTGCAGCAGTTCCACTGCCTAAATTTATTGGAAGCTTTTGTGACAAGATGTGAGATCCCAGGTAGTCCAACTGCCAGCAGCCTAGTGGAACAATTGTCTTCACTTTGATGCTACACAGAGGCATTGTGTATTCGTGTTGTTTTCAGATGCAAACTGTGGGGGAACAACTGTGTGTGTTTGTGTTTCGTATCATGAGACCAAATCCACTTGTCTGATTTCATGGACCTTTCTTCATTAAATCAGTCATTGCAACTTTTGTTTCAGTAACAGGGAAGAAAGGACCAAATTCATAATCTCCTCTTCTACAAGGACCAAATTCATAATCTTCCCTTCTACAAGGACCAAATTCATAATCTCCTCTTCTACAAGGACCAAATTCATAATCTTCCCTTCTTCAAGGACCAAATTCATAATCTCCTCTTCTACAAGGACCAAATTCATAATATCCCCTTCTACAAGGACCAAATTCATAATCTCCTCTTCTACAAGGACCAAATTCATAATCTCCCCTTCTACAAGGACCAAATTCATAATCTCCCCTTCTACAAGGACCACATTCATAATCTCCCCTTCTACAAGGACCACATTCATAATCTCCTCTTCTACAAGGACCAAATTCATAATCTCCTCTTCTACAAGGACCAAATTCATAATCTCCTCTTCTACAAGGACCAAATTCATAATCTCCTCTTCTACAAGGACCAAATTCATAATCTTCCCTTCTACAAGGGCCAAATTCATAATCTTCCCTTCTACAAGGACCAAATTCATAATCTCCTCTTCTACAAGGACCAAATTCATAATTTCCCCTTCTTCAGGGACCAAATTCATAATATTCCCTTCTACAAGGACCAAATTCATAATCTCCTCTTCTACAGTCATACAAGCATTAAGCAAAGAATGGAAAAGAGATACAAACCGTATTCTGTTCCTTGTCGATAAATATTTCCTAGGGCTATAATATCCTGCAGTAAGCAGCCCACAGTTTCTGTACCCACAGTATACTGACACCCTGTCCTGGTGATCATTCAACACAGACTGGAACTTTGAGTAAAATTTCTGCTTGACATTTTGTCCAGATTTGTAAAACTCCCCATTTTATTAGGTTTCAAGGGCATCACTGAAGTGGGGTCCAGTGCTTCAGCCCTGAGTATTTGACACATTCAGCCCTCAGGTGTTTGAGTTGACTACCTATACTCTTCTTCAGCTGGCCATGGTCAGGGTATTGAAACACAGATTTTAATGTCAATTAAGGACTGTCTTGTCATACGTAATCTGACCATGTCTCTACGTACGAGACAAGCTGCATATCCTTGTCAACCAACAGCTATTCCCTTCCTCCCCAAATACAAGTTGTACTAAGCATATTCCATTTACTGTTGAATTCCACCATTGCTTTGGGGTTTCCATATACTTCTAAACGGCTGCACCAACATTTCCATGAAAAAAAATTCTTTGCATGTCTGTTGAGTGACCCACAGAATCGACTCACATTTACTGCTAACATTTGAGGCCTTTTTCCTAAAAGCTTTTTAATCTTTCTTACTCCCACGTGACCCACCTGAGTTTTGCATAATTTGTTTAACTGTCTGGTTTCTTATTAAAGTCTTAACTACACCATGTCTGTAGCCCCTTTTCTGTCTACAGAGCTCATTTCTAGTTACAAAGCTATGTTAGAGTTTAGATTTAGCACACCGGTAATAAAAAAGACACATTCGTGGGCTTGATCTTCATCTTATTCCATCATTATGAATTTATTTTTGCACACAAAATAGAAGGAAAGAAAGTTAATTTCAGTCCTTATTTCATTTAGGCACAAAGTTCATACAGAAAGATTTTTAATGGCCATTTATCTTCCTGTCTGCTGACACTTAGCCCTCCTATAATGACCTGGACTTCTCTTTTACCAGTGGAGTTATCACTGTAGGAGGCTGTCATTTTTACAGCCATCAGGGTTTTACTCATATAGGGACCCTGCACCTTACCTTGGCAGCTTACATGTATGCTCACACACATGAGGCTATGCAATACCTTCCATTCTGGGCATGAACATTCCTGCGCATACCTCATTAAGGCTATAGGGTATGTCGCTTGGCGGAGACCAACTGTATGTCCAGACTGTTGCAGCGTGCAAGACATCTTTCCTCCAGTAGGTGTCACCAGTGAAGTGAGTCAGACCACTACCATCCCCACATGATAGGGGAGCCAGTGGCTTTATCCTTCTGTGCCATAGAGAAAGGCTTGCTTTTAGTACCTCAGCTAATATTACCAATTAAGAGCAGGCAATATTAGCTGAAGTACTAAAGTAAATACATATTCTGTGGTTTTGTCACTGATGATTTTGTGCTGAAAGGACCTTTTTTGCTATATCTGTGAAGAAATTATGCAAGAGTAAAATAGGAAACAAGTCCATGATTGTGTCTTCTGGATTACATTTTGGCATGTTAAAACTGGGAACTGTTGTTCAGAATTAACGTTTGAACAAAAAGGCTAAATAAAATAATTCTGGAAGTCATATTTGTTTTGCTTCTCATATGTACTGCTGACCTCAGGGTCTCTACCTTCTTGTGGATAGTTTTCTCTGGATTCTTTCTACTTACTGGATGGGTAAGCAGTAAGGTGCAGCATATGGACACATGCCTGCTCTATCTCCTTGGCCAGACAACCACCTGGACAAACTCTCCAGCTCCTGGCTTCCATCAGGGTTTGATGAGAGAGCCATCCTTGTTTACATGTAACCTGTCCCCAGGATGAGCATGCCTATTCTTTCTGCCATACCTGTCAAGTACCCAAGCTGCCAATCAAACTCAGGTCACCTGGCCCATAGTCAGGGCTTAATTCCCCCTATGCCACTGAAACTGTCAGTGCAAAAGTGCTATTCCTTTGTTATTATGTAGTATTAGCTGTCTAAAATTTTCTTGTTGCAGGAGTTCTGCAAAAGTGAAAGCGGCTACAATTTAACGTTGGGTTTATTCAAAGTTAACCCTAATCAGTCAAATATTTCTCACCAAAAAAGTAATCTCATGAATGCCTTCCATCATGTTCTGATCTCCATCAGGAGGAGGATGTTGTGGTTAAAAAAAAAAATATATATATATATATATATATATATATATATATATATATGTGTGTGTGTGTGTGTATGTATGTATATATGTATGTATATATATATATATATGTATATATATATATATATATATATATATATATATATATAAAATCACACACACACACACACACACACACTAAATAGAGAAGTAGATAGAAGTGGAGTATGGCGTCATTTTCCCTTGCTGCTCAAACATTACAGATGGTGCACTCACAAAAAGCATGTGCAGGAAAATAATGTATAATCTGCCGCCTCCCATTTTAATCACACAGCCTGGGAAGCAAGTTGCATAATGTTTTTAAGTAGAACAATTCTGTTATTGCAAAAGTCATCATTTATGCACAGCAGTATATAGTCATTTCATGAAACTTTTGATAGTATCAGTTCATGTAACTTATGTGTAAAATATAAACAGCTGTGTGGATGAGAAGTGCTAATTTTACTGGTACATACAGTTGCACTGAAATATGCAAACATAGCATGGTGTCTACATCAAGCTATAAAACTAGCTCTAGGTAACCTAACTTCATTTAAACACATTAATCTCGTGAGCTGCTATGTTTGGGAGACTTCAACATCCACTGAGAATAAAAACAGTCCAGATGAAGTAATTAGTGATTACATCTCACTGGGATGTACATGGTTATTAATTGCAGTCCTTAGAACAGTTATGGGAAATGCACTTAACTGAATTTTAACCACAAATACTGTCAATACAATCACCTCTGACACTGGCGTTATGACCAATCACTTAAGCAACTTCTTCGCTACATTTGTAATATGGAAGTAAGTTAAGCCTTTCCACTGCTACAGCAAAAAAAAACTCAAGAACCTGCCTGTTGAAAGTAGAGTTAAGCCCCCCCCCCCACGCCCCCGTGCCATTAACTGATCCTGTGTTAGCTAGCTAACTTCTATTAATTTTGCTCTTTGATTTTTTTTACTACTGCATTTGTATATAATTAATTATCCCTTCCAGCCATTGGAATCAAGGCCAACAGACTTACATGGAACATAAATGATGTTTGTGATACTATGACAGCTAGATTATTGGCTTGAAAAGCACATACATCTTCCAAAGACAAGAACAGTGAAACCAAACACAGATTTCTGAAGAGCAAATGCCATATGTTTACAGGTAAGGTGAAAATGGACTTCTATACTACCCTTCAGAAATACAGATATGAAACCTATATTACAATTGGAAGGGAATTTAGCACTTGATGGGGAGATCAAAGTCAAGGTAAGAGAACCCTCTGTCTTAAACCCACACAGTAATAACTGAAAGGTTTAAAGCGTATTTTCCTACATTCAGAGTCAAGCTAGCAGCAAGCCTACATAGAGGATAGGGAATAAACCCTTTTGATATTAGGAAGATGCATTTTGCTCATAACCCAATAGATGTACAAAGCTGAATATAAGCTACTCAGAAAAAAAAAACCATGGCTCAGTGTCTGGACCATCTTTCACCTGCATTTATGAGAAGGGTAACTGCTTAAATTGCACTGTGTATGGCAATGCTTAGCAGAAGTAGTCAGTGTTCAAAAGTAGAGATGTTCAAGAAGTCAAAGATTACTGCCCAATTAGCATGCCAAGTCCACTGACCAAAATACTAGAAAAAGTAATAGAAAAAGTAATACATAAGCAGTTCTCAGAATAAGTAACAGAGTGCGCTAAACTAAGAGAAATTCCACATGTATAAGCAGTTCTCAGACTACTTAACTGAGTATGGCAGACTAAGAGAAACTCAATATGGCTTCAGAACAGTACATGTCATGCACAGCAGTTTTGAAGTTATTAGATTACATCAAGTTGGCAGAAAGGTAAGTATCCAGTAGATAGAAAACTAGTTCTGTCATGGCAGAATTCTTTTTCAGAACCTTAAACGCTGCACATTGGAGCATGGTAGGTGTCTTTCCTTGATACTCTGCATCTCTCTTCATACACCAATACAGTGCTCTGGCATGCTGAAAACATTAGTACAGCCCACTGATTAGTAAGCACTTTCACATAGGTTCATAGCAGATTACTAGGCTGATGCCTCAAAAGCCCTTACAAGCTTAGCCATTATTACCTGAATTTTAGCTGATTTCTGATCCCTAAGGGCTATAGGATGTTTTAGGTCTGTGCCCATGCCTTTGAGTATTTTACACACTGCCTCTGTCCATAAGGACCATTGGTGCCCCTGAGGAGTGAATTCTCCATCCATTGATCCAAACTGCATTTGAAGAGCGTCAGGAAAGAGCTGTGCTTTATGTGAATAGGAAGCCTATTCCAGAGAAGGGGTAATCTGAGAGACACATATCTGTCTCTCCAGCATGTCTTGTTTGCGTCACAGACCAGGTTTAGATCCCTACATCAGTTTGCTCTTGTGCGGTTTCTCTTGCGAATGTGTAACAGTTCAATCAGGGCTGGACTTGAGGGTGCCTTGTAGGTTAGACACAGATCACCCCTTAACAGTCGGTAAGAGGCAGAGTAAAGGGATAGTGCTTTTAGTCATCCGCATATGATATGTTGTTTACACCCTGTATTTCTTTGTGAGGAACCTCTGAGGCCACTCCAGCTGTTGCAAGTGCTTGGTCAAGTACATGTCGAAAGGGGCATTGTACTTTATTATTGGATTAATGAGGGTTGACTGCGGTGGCACTATAACTTTCTTGGATGAAAATGCCATGCCTTTACTTATAAGCTGTGCAACATAGAAGGACTACATCACCACTGTGGACATGTGGTGGCCAAAGTTCAGTCTACTATCTATGTGTACCTAGATCTCTCAACTCTGAAGCCACTCTTAGGAGTGTGCTATTAATGTAATTTGCAAGGGTGTTTGACTTCCAGAAGGGTATGATTATGGTTTTTTTTGCATTTAGTTTTAGACCATGGATCTGGCACCAATTATTTGTCTGACTCGGACCCTTCTGAAGGATATCTACATCACTGGGGGATTCAGTGATCACCCCCAACTTATAGTTGTCAACAAACTTAGTCAGCTAAAAGCCTTCTGCATCAGCCTTGACCTCAGAGAATTATATTCCAAACAGGAGATGTCCCAGCACTGAACCATGTGTATACCACAAGTAACTGGCTTCTTGCTGGATCCAGATTCTCCCACTCTAACAACATGTATCCTTTCTGTGAACCATTTGGCTTTCTGTCTGGTGACACTGGGATTTACCTCCAGTTTTGCGAATTTATCTATAATACTGGAGTGGGGAATTGTGTCAAATGCTTTAGCCTGGTTAAGGTAGGCAGTATGCACTGTTTTAATGTCATCCATGGCCCTTGTGACTTTCTGAAAGAAGTCCACCAGACTGAGCAGGCATGACCTGTCCTTGACGAAGCCAAACTGGGTTTGGTCCATTGTTTGGAGGTTTCCTGTATTGTTATTTATCAGGTCCATTATTGTTCTTTCCATGGTCTTGCATGTACGACTAGGCAAATTTATGGGTGTTTAATATCTTTGGTCTGTTGATGGCCCCCCTATATGCAGAGTGATGACTGTCACTGTCCTCTACTCCACAGGGACAATGCCAGTCTGGAGGCTGTGGTTCAACAGAGGTCCTAGTGGGCCTGATAGGTCCTGTTTTAAGTTATTTAAGAGGCATCCTGGGATAGTGTCAGGACTCATCAAAGCCGTGTTTTAGCTGTAGAGAGAGAGCAGCAGCGACCTGTTCTTTTGTGATGACTGGCAGAAATGGTAAAGAGTATTTCTTGGAGGGTAACCAGAGGTGATGAGGAGGTGAAATTTGAGCTGAATTTATCAGCCAGCAGGTTTACTGCATCATCTGGATGGGTTTAGGTGATGCCTTCTAAAACATTGTTGGGTGCTGCCCTTAAGACTGCAGACATACCTTAAGAAAGCCTTAAAGAGACAATCCCAGAGTTTAAAGTTCTGACCGAAAGAAACTTGATCTGATACTTCCCAGGTGTTACCACCCACTTACACATCATCATCGGTCCTACTCCTGGTTCCAGTTTACTTTATGCAGCCCTGTTTTCATTCCCCCTGGTGAACACAATTAACAATATTCAGTTCCTGACAAAGCTTTCAGTCCCTGATCACTGGGAAATAGTAAGGTTATTACATTTTTGTGTGTGTGTTTGTGGTGGGGTGGTTAGTCAAGACTGTAAGATTTTACTTTTTATTAACTTATCAAAAAGTTTGCATTAATTGTGCAGCTCTTTATTCCCCTTGTTCTGCATAGTGTAACTGCAAGCAGTATAGTTAAAAGAGAACAATTTAGTGACTTCATAGCAAGTCTTAGCAACCACTTGATGTATTCTCCTTACTCCACAGTAAGGCAATCTCAGAATTAGTATGTATAACTATCACAGGTTGCCGTACTGTACAGCCCCCATTGTGACAGTAAGGTTTGGACATCATTGTTTAAAATGAATCTATTGCTTGTGTAACACACCTTTTTTTTACAGCAGGTCAGAAAACCATTACACATAGCTAGTTTTCAGAGAAAAAGAACATGAAAAAAGATTGCTTCTATTACTGTTTGAAACCTGCATCATTCTGATGCTTTCTAGAGAGCAAGTGGCAACCATGCATAACATTATAGCACATAGCTAGCATTCAAAAATCTGCACAAAATAAAATATGAAATGAGTAGAAAACTCTGCTTACTAACGTTTTATCTTTCTTCATATGCTTTCCTGCAGAGTACTAGCAAGGGAGGTCATAAAATTCCTGAAAGGCTACTTATTTCTTGGGATGAAAAGCACAGGTGAAACTAATGTTTGACTCCGTGAGAACAACTGTAGTTAGTACAACTGCAATTTGAGATGGAATTTGACTAAGACCATTGAAACTTCCTGTAAACACCCCACCCCAACCCCTGCAGTCAAAGCTGGGACATGCTCAGAAAGCCAGAATCAAAACAAAAAAAAATCTCTGGGATTGTTCATTTAAGGTTATCCTTAGCTTGGTAGGCCGTTTTTGCCTCAAAATTCACTTTTGAAGACTTGACTAGTCCCCTGATTTGCTTGTTTAGACTAATGGGGTAGCTAATGGGGAGTTTTTGTTCTGTTGTGCATATTCTCTCTTACTTCTCGATAGGATTTTATATAACCTATTTATACCAGGGGTACACCATGGTGACCTTGTTTTTGCAGTTTGTCCTAAGGTTATTTCAGTCCAGTTGGTTATATAGTTGCGTAGGACTTTTGTGTGCACCTCTGCATAGGCTTCTTTGTTTTTTTCAAGGGAGACCGCTTTGTGATCTGATCCAACCAGTAAGAACATTACACTGGGGGGCGGTATTTGTGACTACCAGGTCTAGGATATGTGTACCCCTAGTGGGAGTGCAGACTAGCTGCTCCAGAGCACTTGCATTGACAAAGTCTAGAAATCTTTGGGCCTGCGTATTAGTGGTTGTGTATGCTTCCCATTTAATGGAGAGGTAGTTAAAATCACCCATGTGTATGGTACTGGGGTGAATGGTAAGTGATTCTAGTGAATTCAAGTATGATGTATGGGTTTCCCAATTCATGGTGTAGCTAGCGGGGGTATGGTAATGGAATTTTCCTATAGTTAGGTGGACGTGGAATAGCGCAAGCATATCATATTGTTTAACCATGCTTGAGGTGCGTTTATCTTTTATATAGATGGATACACCTTCACCTTTTAGATGTCAAGATTCCCCAGGGTGAGGAGTGCTTTAAGGGAGTGTAGTTTATTGAAACTCCTAGCATTAAGCAGTAATACCTTTAGCTTACCCTGGGTAGAATTTTCTATGTTGGAAGATTTGACTGTCTGGAAATGGCTAAAAAAGGCACTGAAGGGGTGGATAATGTTGTAGCCATTATCCAAAAGCCTTGTGATGGCAGATGGACTATCCCTGGCAATGTAGCATGGCCTGCCAATCATGTTCTCCCAGGCTGAAAAATGTTAGACCCCTTTGGAATGACACCAGTAGCTAAGCCAATTATTAAAGTTAGTAATTTTCTGTTGTGGCATCATCCTTGGAGACCACAGAATGTTACTCAGTGCTAGGCTCATACCCACCTGGGACACTTATTCTGACAGCTCAATCATGTCCTTCTTCACATAGTCCATGGAGGTACGTTTCATGTCATTTACACCCGCATGGACTATGAGTCATACTGGTACTTGGGGTTTAGTGACCAAAGTACTTATGTGATCTGGCAAATCCTAGCCTCTGACAGGCAACTAAATATAACCGTCCTCTTATTTAGCCTTGTGAGAAGGATATCAGATTGTATTACAATGGAGTCTTGTATGACCAAAATATTAGGTTCTGTGGTGTTGCGCCTTACAAGCTTGGTAGATTAGACACTAAGAAATGCAGTTTTCTGTGCTGTGGTGTGAGTTGTTTATGTGCATGAAGAGTGTCTGAGGACTGCAGCTGGGAGACCTTTGAGGTCTGAGTAAGTTATATGTGAGCATCTCTGCATTTGTGAGCCTATGTGTGTGGTCCTTAGTAAGTGTGCAGTGAGTGTTTGTCTATTACTGACAACCTTTTTGTTGTTTTTGTGTCTGTATGTGAGTCTTACCTCCAGTGACATTGTACAACTGCATCACTCACATACTGTATTAATTTGTTTTCAGAATAAAGTGGTTGTTACTGAATGTGAACCAATTGCTACACTGCCTCAGGATGCTCATGGCCACCAATCTAGATGCAGAGATAGCAGGAAAGTGTGTATCCATTGCAGCAGGTCATTAATATATGTTTTACAAGGGTACAGAATGAGGGGTGTTTGCAGCAGGGTGAGGGGATGGGTGCTTAAGTAGTGTAATCTACACTATCCTATGCAGTGATGCTGCCTAGTGCACAAACCAGTTGATCTTTGAGCAGAGATAGTTCTGAGTGTTTCAATAATGCACTAAAGAGCAAACTAAATGTAGCAGTGCTGCTTAGCACACAAACTAGTTGCTCGTTGAGTAGCGCAGGACTGTGGAAAATATCAGAAGTAGTTTTTAATAGGGAAAAGTACAACTTCTAGTGATTGCGAATATACAGGGCACCACTAACCACCGCTGTGTGAACAGATGCATTGGGCAAATGCAAAGCTTATATACAAGTAGAAAGAGAAACAACTTTTAAAGTAGGTATGCCCACAGGCAGGTAAGCACACAATAAGCTTTCTGTCAGCATTTTCCAGCTCAGGCAGGTAAAATTAGCCCTCTCTTGCCATTGGAGTGCAGGCTTTGACCACCTTAATGTAAAATGACTGGTTTGGAGCCCACATCTTAGGGAACAGATGCCTAAAAGCACTGAAAACAGCAGATACAATGTATTTAAAGTACTGCAGTTGCAGAACAACAGCCCTTACAGCAGTGGAAAAATGCAACTTAAAACTTCAGAGTGTAGGAAAAAAACAATAAATAGCACAAACATTTTTGGTAATGCAATGAAACTAAGCAATAGAAATGCAAAATCTTGCCATGGATGGCTTCAGATGCAAGCAAGCAAAATCACTCTCTTTGGTGGCAATACCAAGCAATGAGAAACTCTGAATAACTGAGCCAAGACGCTCACAAATGCAAGGCTTACATACAAGCAGAAAAGGGCAAGTTTTAAAGTAGGTATGCCCACAGGCCAAGCAGGTAAACACATCATAGTAAGTTTTACACCAGTAATTCCCATCTCAGATAGGTGAAACCAGCCCTCTCCTGCCACAAGAGTGCAGACTTTGACCCTTTTAATGTAAAAGATGATCATAGAGGAGACTCACTGGAAAACTCTTTAGGAAGCTGCAGACAGGTTTCAACTCGATAGGTAACTGAATTTTCAAAAATTGACCAATTCTTAATGAAAAAAAGACAAATTTATTTTGATGAGCATTGAGATACCAGTGACAATTCCACTACCCCTTACTGGCATAGGAAAATCTAGTGCACTTAAACAAACTGAGAGTTGGGAAATATCGTAGTGTCATGATTGACAAAAACCTCTTCTTAAAAGTCCACATTATTCCAGTCATTAAGCACAAATTCATTTCCTTACATTACATACCATAATAAAAATATTGTATACCTTGTTGTAATGAGAAGTGTATTCAGAAATGTAGCTGATAAACTCCAACATTCTTACAGTATAGCTGCCAAATTTGTTTTTTTTTATATATGCATAACATTGGCCCAGTAACAGCCACCCCAGTTTCTTCCTCCCCTTCTCATTTTACAGCCATTATCCCAATGTCATACTTAGTGGAAGCAGTTCTCACCTTGGATGATGCAGACATTTGTGCAGTCAGAAAGACTTTGTTCAAGGCTTTGGAGAGCACCTCAGCCATACTGGGTTACACCTCCTTCCACATGTTCAGACCACAAACTGAAGGTGTGAAAACTAAAGGAGGTGGTGTATCAATATTCATTAAAGATAAATACACCTCCAAATTAGTTAAACAGTATGATTCCCTGGAAATACTTAAGGTGCAATTAACTGTTGGTGGGACACCTATTCAAGTCATTGCCAACTACAGGACCCCCTCCATGAATCAGGACACCTACTCTCCCTATTTGGATTTACTTGAGTCTATCAAGATACACCCGGACACCATGGTTTTGGGTGACTTTAGCTACTCATCCATTGACTGGGTAAATTACCCATGCTCAAACTCACATACCCAAAAGTTCCTTGACTTTAACTCCAATACCCTGGGACCAGCTGGTTGACACCCCCACAAGGGGTGCCAACATCCTAGATCTGGGGCTTACCAATATGGGGAACACTGTAGCACCCCCACTGTGAGATATTCCCTGGTAAGATATGACCACAAATCAGTCTCATTCGAAGTAACTGTCACGCCACCCACCCCACAGTAGCAACTAAACTAAAAAACTTCTGCAAAGCAGATTATAACCTCTTACAGGATGGTATAAATAGCTTCACTGCACCCTCCTCTAGATGGACTTGGCAACTATGCCGAGTTAGACACCAGTGCTTTATACAAACACCTGTATAACTGGATTGACTCTGCCATACCTGATAGGACCAAAATAAGCTCTTCAAGGAAGAGCAAACCTGCCTGGTGGGCAACTGCCATTAACAGGCTTTACAAATAAGAGGAAGAAATTGTTGTCTAGGAGTAAGAGGGAGTGATCCCTTAACTGGAAACACTTCCTCCTCGGCTTAAACAAGCAAATAAGACTTCTTGTGAAGTCCTCCAAAGCAAACTACAAATCCAAATTAGCTTCCTCAACTAAGGACAACCACAAGGCGTTCTTTGGTTGCATCCATAACCTAAAGGGAAAAGCCCAGAATTGTGCCAAGCTAGTAGTTAATGATACCACATATACTGAGCCTGTGGACATAGCTAACATGTTGGCCAACAGGTTCAGTGAAAACTTCATTCCTCTGTCCCTGCCACACATACTCCATGACATCCCTACCTTGTATCTCTAAAGAACAGGTTGTAAACACCCTCTATAAGGTCAAAAACACAGCATCTATGGGACCTGATAACATCCCAGGCTGTCTCCTACATGGGCTCCAACAAGAATTAGCAACACCATTGAGTACTCTTCCAGTCACAGTCTAAGCACCAGCTTCGTCCCAGCTGAATGGAAAACGGCCACTATTAATCTCTTCTACATAGGTGGTGCTTCCACTGACCCCATGAACTATAGACCTATTAGCCTGACTAGCCTTATCTGCAGGGCCGTGAAGTGAATCATCATGGACCTTATTAACAAAGATATATATAATCTTCAAAAACTTGACCCTACTGAGTTTGGGTTTGTCAGAGAGAGATCATGCCTGTTAAACCTGTTGGACTTCTTCAAGACAGTCACCAAGGCCCTGGATGAGGGGAAATCTGTGCATTTTCACACTATCCCCCACTCAGGCATCATTGACAAACTCACCCAGCTGGGTATCAACACTTTTATCATTAGATGGGTCACATACTGGCTCACTGATAGAACACATATAGTCAAAATATGGGAATCCACCTCTAGCAGCAGACTTGTAACCAATGGTGTTCCACAGGGATCAGTCCTGGGACCTCTACTGTTTGGAATCTATTTACAATCATAAACTAAAGGTTTGTGGCTGACAAAGTTTGCTGATGACTGCAAACTGGAAGCGGTCATAGAATTTCCAAACAATGTCAACATCCTACAAGAGGGTCTTGCACAAACAAATGATTGGTGCCAAAGTCATGGCCTTAAATTCAATGCAAAAAAAATGTAGTATCATCCCTTTCGGTAAGAGCGATGTTCCTGCTAACTACCACATCAATAGCAACACCCTAAGTATGCACTCAGTGGTGAGATACCTGGGCACACAGGTTGACAGCAATCCTGCCTTTGATCACCATGTTACCACAGTGGTAAGAAAGGCATTCTGTATTGCTCATCTCATAAGTAATGGCATTGCCTCCAGAAAAAAAAGAAGTTATAACCTCCCTGTAGTCTTCCTTCATCAGGCCAATAATTGAGTACAATGCCACTTTTGGTATGTACCTTTTCAAGCAACTGGAGAAACTACAAAGGTTCCTCATAAGGAAAATTCAAAGTCTTAAGCATCTGTCCTATGTGGGTCATCTATATTCTGTTTCATACAGTCTACTCAGAGCCAATCTCCGCCTTGCATATAAGGCAATCTCTGACCTTGCTTTATTGGAAATGCTGCATATCCGCAAGTCAAATGGTACACGGTTACTCGCTGTAAAGACTTAACCTGTTATGTGGCATTAATTGAACCTGATGGAGGGACAGATTTATCTCCCAGAGGTTACCACACTTTTTGAACAGACTGCCATTTCATGTCAAATACAACACCTCATTGGCCTTCAAGCACAATCTGAACGATTGGATGGGTAGCCATAAATTCACCCGAGGGTTCCACCTGTGCCTCTCTTGGACATGGAAATTAGGTGCTGATCATGGATATAAGGGTAGAACTTAGCTAGGCTTGTAAGGGCCCTAGGGCCATTAGCCTAGTAACTTCCTATGATCCTATATCACCACCTAATCAGTAAGTCATATTGTCTTTCCGTGGGATAACATGAATGCAGCCCAAGAGCACTGTAATTTATTTTTTAACTACTACTGGGCCTTTGCCTCCCCTTGTTTGTACACTGCACCCAAGCAGTGTCTGTGCATGCACATGAGATTCAAGCTGGGTTATGTGTGTATATACATGATGCATGGCTGCATATTGGGTCCCTCTTCAAATTCCATGGGTTGCAATTGTAATGCAAGTCTGAGTATGGGGAATATGTACTAAATTTGAAGCTGTTGGGGGTGTACTGGTGCCTTCTAAACAGTAAACACACTTCAAACTACACATTAATAAAGACACCTTGACTAAGCTGATCTAAAAAGTTTTTACTTAAGGACAGGCTTGAGAACCACTATATATAGCTTTTAAAATCTTGCTTTCAGTAGTACTGATTTTCTAAAAGGTACATGATCCTAGTTTGTATATAAACTACAATTTAAATATCTTGGAGTATCCTCCCCTTCTAGTTTCAATATCTTGGAATATTACCTCTTTTCTAAGAGTACACCACTCTCTGACTTGGCGTATATTAAGTAACAACAATGTGGGGTATACAAATTTTAATAGCAGGTTTCATCTTGTTTTGTATTTTGGTTGAAATAACAGTTTCTTGCTCACAATTGTGTGACTTGCAATTACAGGTCATATACTTTTAATAGGGAGTTCTGCACGACCACCTAGAATCTACTAGAGGGCACTGCAGCCACAGTAAGTCATACATTCCCCCAACAGCATGAGAAAAGGTGTCCATCAGCGACTTCATCCCATCTCCCCAACCCTTCAATGACAGGGACATTAGTCAGATCATAGGTTTGCATTCCTTTCTTCCATTTGTGAGATCTGTATTTTCTACCATCCTATGGAGAGGAAAAGGAGTGGTTATGAAGATTATATAGGTTGCATATGGATATCGTCCAGTGATAGATGAGAGTTGATCCAACAAGTAGAAAGAAAAGTTTTTATGAAGTGAGCAGGCATGCATCAATTCAGTGCAACTTGCCCACTGTAGGAATGTTTTAGATTTGCTTTTACAGTGAGCATATTGATGACTGCTGTTAAGGTTTATTGTGATTGCTGTCTGTCTACCGACACTTGAGTGAATTTTAAATCAGATTATTTTGGATTTTATGTTGTTGAGTGTACAGAAAGCTACTAATTAAAGCTGTGTTATATGCAAACCACTATTATATCAGTAATACTAATCAAGTTCTATCTGAATTTCTTGTTTATAGGGTGTTTGGCTTTGTTGCAAAGAAACAGGGAAGCAGTTCAGAAAATGTCTGCCACCTTTTTGCAGAAATGGACCCTGAACAGCCAGCATCTGCCATTGTGAATTTCATCACCAAAGTCATGCTTGGTTCACATAGGAGGTGAGTTTGAAGATGTTTTGTGGACAATGGGGTTGCAAAGAAAGCGGAGGATATTAGTGAATGGTACAACAGAACGGAAGCACTGGGGCTCTTCACTGCAACTCTTCTGAACTGAAGCCCTTCCTTCTTAGGATTTGGGATGTACTGTAACCAAGTGAGTTGGCCTTACAGCTATGCTAGGCATGCTGAGGAGAGTAGAAGGCTGTACATCCTACTTGGCTGCAGGTCCATTGTGCGAACTGGAGTTTTTGTATTTGTTGTAGAAAAGGAACACACCAAAGGAAATTCACTTTTTGTGAATCTGATCACAAGTGCTGCTCGTGTGGATTTATCCTAATATCACTGAATAGTTTCCAAGTCGTGGTAGCAGTACTATTACAAGACTTTAGAAACTGTGCCATTTTTTATTGCCAGGCTTGCCATGACATTTAGAACTTTATAAAAGCAGGGAACTAACCTTACTTGGCATCTCAACCTAATGGATTTCACTGCTTGGCAGAATTAAAAAAAACATTTATTTTGCCTACCATTATTTGAATGATATATATATATATAATGATATATGTATAGAAAGTGTTGTTTATCCTCCACATCTACCATGTATGTATCATTCTGTTTCTGGTATGGTCACTAGTAGAAGATGTCCAAGTGAGTGGCTCATTGGAATGCAGAATTATGAAGGGGTCACAAACTCTGAAAGTCTGGTTCATAGAGCCTTCAGATGTAGAACCTTGCAATAATTCTGAATGTTTTGTCTGTTTGTGTATATACATATATATAGTGTAAGGTATGTTTCTGTATATATATATTGTAATATACTTACAAGGTATGTGTCTGTATGCATGTGTACAGTGTGTGTTTTGAAAATGTGCATAATTTTCACAGCAGCATATACAAATGCTTTAAAATCTGTTTGGTTATGAAAATTCACTGAGTCTGTTTTTATAATATGGTGAAGACAGGACAACATTCTTCATAAAGATATTGTCAAAGCACTACATAACTACTTGTATTTTATGCCAAGTAACACTCTTGTTCATACATCAGAGTATATTCAGTGCTTGCTTTGAAAGAACCTTTATGTACTGTGATTTGGTAACTTAGCTTTCCACAATGCTCCTTCTTACAGAGAAATATTTTCATATATTGCCTGCTAAGTCTTCCATGATGGCAACCATTTATCGTGTAGCCTCATTCTGTTACTCCACTTAAGCCAAAGACCTGAAGTTACATGGAACTACAGTTACCAATAATGTTTTAAAACAATGCAGCAGCATTTGTAAGAAATACATCTGGAAATTATTTTAGTGTTAGTGTACATACATAGTAACATACCTCCAGGATTTTTGCCTCTGTTTTTTTACTCCCTGTTGTTTACACACCATATCACCTTCCCTTCCTATAGCTTCATGCACCACAGTAGGGGCTGTCAATCAAGCAGCTGTCAGGGAATTTCTGCTTTAGCTGAGAACTCACTCCTCACAGCAGCATTTACAGGGTAGGACTACTGTTGGCCCATGTACACTTTCGTGTATGTACCTGTCTACGGCACCAATGCTGCATTGAGGATGAACTTTCTTGTTCCTTTGTGTTGCTTGCTCGTACCTTCAGCCTCTGCTGGTTGCAGATGTGCAGTGGACTGGAATGACTGTGTCCCTCCAATATGGGTCTCTTCTGGGTGGCAGATGTGCAGAAGACTAGAATGACTCTGTCCCTCCAGGATGGGCTTCTGCTGGGTAGCAGATGTGCAATGGGCTGGAGTGACTGTGTCCCTCCAGGATGGGTGAGTCGGCATAAGCCACCCATGCCCACTTTCTGTGGTCAGCTCTACCAGTGCCTGATTACCAATCATTTCCAGAATGGGTTACAGGGCATGCTTTGTCCATATCTGATACAGAGTTGGACAGGCACTTTCAGAATTTAGAAGTTGTGCTGAGGATCTCATGTCATGTATTACATTAATAGGTATCTGACATTACTGTGTCTAACTTAGTGTTTCAATACCTGAGCATTTTCTCATTGGAAGATGTAGCTTGCAAAAACCATCTCAGTGAGTTAAGAGTGTAATAAGAAGCTTAAACCATGGATTGCAGTTCCCCAGACCCCCAGTACGCATATATGCATACATCATTCTGTGCAGTCTAGCTCTGGCTGTGGATGTGAGACAGCATTTCACTGTGGTAGGGCTGTTCAAATCTACTTGTTCATACAGGATGACTGTCATGCCATAATGAGTTGGAATTGTTTCGACCAAGAAGCCACACAAGTTTTGCTGTGCATTTCCAGTACTATGGACTGTTTAAAAGATACAGGTCAAGTTTATTGCATTGAATTTCCCTTGTCAAGAAGCAGATGCTGTTAACTGCAGCAAATCCTTCCTTTTCTGCCAAAGTGAAAGCATCAGTATCCTGTACTCTGTCATGTCCATCAGTCACTGATTCAGTTAAGGTCCCAGACTTTCTGTATGGTGGTTGAGCCGAGTCATGTCTTGTGAAGAATATCTTTATGCTACCCTGTGATACAAGTACATCAATCATTTTGGAGGAGACAGATTTTCCTTGGACAAGACAGTTACGTCTGCACAATAACTTACACCCTGTCAGTCTGGATTAGCTGAGTAGTTTTAAGGTTGCAGATATTGCCAGGTGAATTTTAAGTGCCTTAGAGCATTAATGTTGTTGACTTTGCTAAATAGATGCTTGCAGCCCTTAAAGGTTACCTGTGGCTCCCTTAGCTATCCCAGATGGTTTAGTTTACAGTGCTTTCTTTTTAAAGTTACACTTTTTAATGCATTACCATTCCTTTAAGTAAAATGTTTGGGGTTTCTACATGATTTGATGAATGTGACGGTATAAAAAATAATTAGCAGCACCATCCATGCCTTGAGGATGTTAAAGAGCTGTGAGGGAGTCTTGTTTGTTGCTTTATGTCATTTAGGTGGTCTCAACCAATAAAATACTTCATTGTTAAGAAGTACTCTAGGGTTTCCTTAAGTTGTTGAATATAATTTTTAATGAAATAGGACTTAAGTTTTCAGGAAACGTGCTTATGAGGATTTGACCACTAAAATACAGCCAGAATAGATGTAAATAGCTTCTACCTGATTTTTCTACCACATGGATCAGCATGTGGTTAGCGTTCGGGAACTTTTCACTTGTCAAAGTGTACGTAGTCTGAAATATTTACACTGAAAAGTGGAAACACTATAATACAAGGAATTATCTTGGCAGTATGAACATTGGCTCTAGATAATTGTCACTGTTTGATGTGACATCCCAACCCCATGCGCAAAAGTAGGAAAAGGGGTTATTGATGGGTGGACGGATTAAAGCAAACTGGCTTAGCTATATGAAGTTATTTAAAACTGATGGTACTCTGTTGAGAGCATTTTAAAAAGATGCTGCATTACCAGTCTCACTGCCTAGTTCTTCACACATACTCTTAAATGGCACAGTCTGTAGAATAATATAGATGATAATCTGACTGTTTCTTTCTTCTGAAAATTAACTGGAGCAGTACTGTTGTTGATTTGTGATTTTGTCTGTCATCTTTTGTGCTAAGGCTGAACTGTGTATGACTGCAGTAACTTTAGTTCTGCAGTCATTGTATTGCTAAATTTGCCCTTTGTCTCCAACATGAAGCAACTTCAAAGATGGTTATGAAAAGTGGGAAGCACAGAGGCACAGTTCCATACAAAATAGTCTGAGGAGAAAAAGTCTCCTAAGTAGAGTACAGCTTTGCCTTAATTATATTTCTTCAGAACTTGCCATTTTGCTGATTCTGTGATGAATGCTGATTTTTTTGACTGAAGACACTTTTGGACAGTTGGCAAAGGACCAAAATAAAAAAGTATCACAATTTTTTGGACTTGGGAACATTTTCAACAAGATGTAGTTGGTACTGGTTCATCTATCAATTTGCTGGGATCTTAGTCGATAAGAACTCAACTCAATGAGTTCAACTGATCAGGAACTCAACCCAATGAAAATTTTAAAAGCAAGCCTTTTTGTGGCTGACCCCCTCTCCCAAATTTATAAAAAAAAAATTCCACACACAAAAAAAGCAAAGAAAGAAAAAAAAAATTGGAAAACAAAACTAATTACTACTGGCATATGCTTAGTAAGAACACTGAACTGACACTGATTTGAAGTGGAAAACAGTAATACGGGAGTTCAGTATTCGGATTTGAACTCTGTGAGTTCAGTCCCCATCAAGATGGTACTCAAGAAGTTGAAGAGAAGCATGTGTGTTGTAATGCAGTATGAAAGCAAAATGTTACATAGCAGAACTGAAGTTTTTGCGAGGTTTTTCAAAATGTGGACTAAGAATGTAGGTGATTTTGAAGCTAAAAAAAACTCCCACGTAGTTCCTAATGTAAAGGATGAAGCAGATGAAAAAAACTATAACATTACTAAATTCTAGAATGGAGAAACAGATGCAGTGGTCAAGTTTTTAATGAGACATCACAGGTTGAAAAAGAATGTCCTTGCCGGTTTATGACATCAGGGGTTAAATGAACGAAACTAGGTGTTGTACAATGGCAGCGCACTTCATGGATTAGAGTTTGGAAAAAAATGGAAACGTACCAGGAAGATGGGTCGGATGAGAGGAGGTCCTATGAAAAGTTTTGTAAGATGTGAATGTGTTTAATATTCATCAGACGTCTCAGTGAGAGGACGTTTGTCATATTTATAAACACAGAATGGGACAGATTGTAAGGGTAGCTACATAACTGGATCAACAAATTGACCAGCACAGTGGGGCACTTCTTACTACTCCTTATGATTATGCAGGACAGTCCATAGTGTAAAGGGCTTTTTCACCTTATCAAAGAAACTTCTACTGAGTTTCTTTTATGTGACTGCATATGTATATTAATTTGTATGTTCATGCTGTTCTGTAATGTTTAGAAGAACACTAGAAGATACTTTTATCTGCTAAAATGTCATGACATTTGACTCGTAACAGTTGCTCAAATCAGAATTATTCTAGGAAAACTGTGACAGGTGATAGGATTCTTCCTTTTTGATTTGTGAGATGTCCAAAGAGTACATAATAATAATAATAGTCCTTTCCAAACCTTCTACATTCTGGAATGGATATTATTAACTGTTTGGGGGGGGGGGTGCCTCCTACAGTGAATATGAATGTGCAAAGAGTGGGAGGAATGTTACTTTTTAGTATTTTCTGTTCTCAAGAAAGTGATATTAAACTATTTGTGATAGGGAAAAACTGCTTCACTGTTTATATGTAAAGTATTATTATGAAAGAAAACTATGATCCTGTTGAGCTCATCCTAGTATCAAAACATATTTCATTATGTATTTTTTATGAAACACATTTACAGAAGAAACAAATTATGCATTTATGTTAGTTTGGCGATTTGTATCTTTTTTATATTAGACTTGCAGTTCTTTATGTAGCATTAATTCTGGATGTTTTTTGGCTGAATGAGTACTTGTTCGATGAAACACTAGAATTGGTGTGGAGGTGTGTGAATGTCTCCCCTGCAATGTGGTTAGTAGCACTAAAGCAGGCAGAGGGGTGTATCAATTTCTTAACGTGCACAGAAATGAGTAATGCCAGAGCTACTTATCTGAGTGTCTAATTTGCAGAATGATGTAAAATGCCAATGATAAAATGAAAACGGCACAGTGCTAATTAGGTAACTTGCAAACAGATATGTAGAACTAATGCAGACATGGGACGTGGGGGGGGGGGGTAGTTGCCTTGGCTTGTGATGTACGATTCTAAAGTTGGTGTGCAATTGTGCAAGTGTTTTACTTGCAGACGAGGTAACACTGAGTCTGCCATGGGATGGGACAAGACCCTGTCTTTAACTGAGGCATGCACTGCTAAAACTACTAAATCTAGAATGTGGCTAGGCATTTTATTTGCAAGGACATGCAACACTAAAGCTAAATGGGGATCAGAAAGCAGTTAACATAAGACATGGAAGCTCTCAAAGTGGGCGTAATTCTAATTAATAGCATGGCATGGCATGCCATGTTATACTGAGTGGATTCACAAGGAATGTAAATGTAGAAAAATGTGACCACAACAGATAAACCTAGATGGCTGAAACCAAATTACAAGAGGTAAAAGAAGTAAAGCATATGTATGAGACTAGGATGTTTTTAAATCACTTTTCTGCAGACAGGAAGGATATTTATAATTAGAGGTGAACTTTTCAATAGATTTTAACTTGTACTCAAGATGGTAAGAAAAAGGGAATTTATATATATATATATATATATATATATAATGTGTGTGTGTGTAGATCTATATTTATCTATATATATATATATATATGTGTGAGTACACACACACACACACACACACACACATTTTTTTTTCCTATTGCCTTCCTGCAGTCAGGTTTCTGTACACCAGTTTCAAGAGGGACCTGGCATCAAGCAGAAGTCAGGGTTTTCTAGCTTAGGTCCCACAACTACTGCCCCTATGGCTGCTTTTCCACCTAGATTGGTAACAATATCAAGCCCATTTGAACGCGCATGCACTTAGTCTCACATGACACCCCAGCTACAACACAAATTAGTGACCTCTGCACAACAATATGACCCAGTGCACAACTGGTGCAGTATTACAAAATGACCCATTGCACAACTGGTGCAGTGTTCATCATCTCCATAAGGAACAAGCACTGTAATGGGATCCCAGTGCACAAGTGGTGCAGTGTTCATCGTCTCCATAAGGAACAAGCACTGTAATGGGATCCCAGTGCACAACTGGTGCAGTGTTCATCGTCTCCATAAGGAACAAGCACTGTAATGGGATCCCAGTGCACAACTGGTGCAGTGTTCATCATCTCCATAAGGAACAAGCACTGTAATGGGATCCCAGTGCACAACTGGTGCAGTGTTCATCGTCTCCATAAGGTATAAGCACTGTAATGGGATAAGCAGCATTTATTTCTCCAGAGAAAACAAGCAGGCATTAAGCAGCTCACTGCCATTCTGTTTGGATGGCTTGTGAAGCACCTGGATTGCTGACTGATCCCAGATCCTCTGGGGTACTATCAAGGTGTCATCCTTTTGTGCACAAAACTGGCACTGTTAACAGTTAAAGATGTAGTGCATGCATACTGGATGTAGTTTGTAAGAAGATACATATCCAGATAGGACAATGAAGCTGTATGTCCATTTTTCTGAAAATAAAAATAAATAAGGTTTTAGGATGGAGCAGCACCCAGTGGTGGTAGAGTACAGAGCAGGAATGTGCTGCTTTCATGCTGATCAGGCATGCTTACAGAATGCAATGGTCTTGTGGTACAGTTTAACAGACAGTTTGGAAATGAAACCACAAATGAAGCGTTCGGATCTTCAAAGAAACAATCTTCAAAGAAACAATATGGAATTGCAGTTAAGCCAGTCAGTGCTGCTTGCAGAAATTTGCTTGAATCTCATCAGCTCCCGGGTGCATGATGTGTCACCCTCACAGAGTTATTTAATCTCTTACAGTCCTTCTTATAAGAAAAATGACTCTGCTGAGGTCCATCAACAAACTAAGATATATATGTGTACCTGTGCATACAGAGATCCTTGTGTGTTTCATCACTGAAGAGTCTCATACAAAAGAACAGTCATGATTTAGCTGCATTGCTGGTGCAGACGGTTAACAGAAATAGAGTGGTGTATTGGGAGGTCTGGGTTCATGTCCAAGCCAAACCCTTAGGCTGGAATTCACAGATGCCATCTGTGTGCTAATACTTGAATTCATTGTGCAAGCTGAATTAATTCTCCTTAGATATGTATTAGCATTATCTGAAGATCACCACCATCTTGGATGTGGCTATTGCAGTGGTTAATTCTCCTTGTGCTATATGTCTGTGAGTCGCAGCCTTAGTTTTTCTTGTAGTTGGAAATTTCATGATCCATACCTTACCTTGCACTGTTTTGATTGTGACAGTGTCATTGAAACAGGACAGAAACATTTTTTTTCAATCAACATATCTTTTGCATGTTTCTGACAGTATACCTTTTCAGTACTGCTAAAAAATGTCCTGAAACAGGCTTAAGTAAAAAAATAGGTAACCATATGTTCTTAAATAAAATATCTAACAAAATATTTAACTATAAACTATGATAAATATGCCAATCCAAAAAGTAAATACACTCTAGCACTTTTCATTCTAGAATATGTTTTAAAAAGTTAATACCAGTATGTGCATGGCATGGCATAAGCTTGGCTGCGCGCATGAACTTAGTAAAGGTAAGTATATTTCCCAAATAGACTTGATGACTTGCCCAAATTAAAAAAAAAAAAAAAAAAAACAGGTTCAATTCCTTTATGCATAGCACAAAATATAAAATATGTTAGGAAACTTTCAAATATGAAAGTAGCAATTACAACATTATTTACAATAACAAAGAAGATCATAATCTCAAATTAATGTTAATAATTGGAACAGCTTGAAAACAGAAACATATTCTTATGTTGTTCAATCTAATCTGAATATCAGAACAGAGGAAATGTCACAAACCATTTTTATCATATTTCAGATAACGGGTTCAGTAATTAGATGCTATGTAGTGAAATGCTAGAGTCAGAGGTAAAAATCACTTTGTATAAATTGACAGAAGCTATAAATATGCTGTAGCCTATTAAACTATGTGAGACGTTGAAAATGCTTAGAAAAAAATTCCAACATTATTGAAAGACTTTTTTTTTTCCTTAAATATGTGTTTTGTCACTGAATGCAACATATCTGATGTAGAGGCAGTAGAACTGCAGTTACTTATGTCTGTGATTTGTTTAGTTAAAATTCAGCAGGAACTTTACAAGTCAGTTGTAGTCACTTTTTAACATTGTGTATGAATGTACATATCTGTTGCATTCATCAGAATAGACACAGGATGACAGGTGACCGCTCAGGGTACGGGTTCAACAACAGAATGACTGTCTTGCAGACTATAAAACTTTCAGCATACTCTGGCCCAAACAGTTAAGTTTCTTTTCTTCCAGGCTTTCTTGTTTAATGACCTTACGACACAGAAATGCATTTTTAACTGTTTTAGTCAGGTGATGCTGTCATCCACAGCCAAGCTGGAGTGACACAGCTGAAGTAATGTGACCAAGCCTATATTTTACTGAACAAGCAATACAAAAAAAATAGTGTACATTTCAGTGCATCCCCTCCATCCAATCAACATATGAAAGATGGCAGGCTTCCAGATTTGTTTCTTTGTGAGAATTGCTGTATTTGTTTTCTGCAATGAAGAAGATGTTGATATTAGCATCTGTCTTACAAATTGTATTGTAAACCTGAGGGAGCTCTGAACCTAAGAAAACGAGTGCCCAGTGTGAAAGCAGAGATTGTACCTTTGCTAACACAATTAACTGCAGTGGAAGCTCGATTTTCATGCAGTAGATGGACATCATTTTTCATCATATTGCTGGTTTATAAACAAATGGACTTGTTGACTTCAGTAATGAAAAATCTGAGCAGAGGAAACTTCTCAGGGCTGTTAGCTCTGTCTGAAAGCATTGTAGAAATACATTTTTATACTGCTATGTGCTTTAATAAAAAAACAGTAGGTGTATCTGTATAGGCTTAAATGTCTATTTTGTCTAATGGGAAATTTATATAAGCTTTAGTCAAGAGACGTATAATATATATGTATATCTATTCTGTTGTATTTGCCTTTGTATGTTTTTAATATATTTTTCTTGTGCTGTCACAGGAAAAAACTGAAGGATACTTTTTTGGAAAAGAAATATATATTTTCTATGTTTTTTTCATTAAAATGTATGCCAAAAAGAAGTTTGTTAATATAAGTGTATAGTATGAATGTGTTTTATTTTGGAAATGGTGTACTTGTAACTCTGGGATTATTGAATTTAGGTGTGTGGTTCTGGTCAGTCTCTCCACAGATACAAATGATCCCAATGAGGTGTTTTTTCTTTAAGTACCTTTTATGGCACAATTAGAAATAAAAATGATCAAACAGGATTCTCTCACTTAATATTTGACAATTTCCTGTTTCTTGCTGGTCTAAATACAAATGAAAAGGAAACATTTGCAAATGTGTCCTAGGGGTGGCTGTTTAATCCTTTTCCATTTCCTGTTCTGATCATTTCTGGCTCTGTGGTCCAATGCGACACTTTTTGATGCATGAGTAAACAATATAGGATTCATTTTGTTTATAGGATATGTTTGTGTATGTTAGTTATTTTGCATTCATGCAGCTACACCCCTCTCCCTCTCTGTACATACATACATACACACACACACACACACAGTTTCATTCATCATCATATTTGTTTTCGTTGCATAGCTTTGTTCAGATGCGCTGCAAATGTGTATGTGCATACAGTACATATAAATGTATTTCAAGTATATACAAAATATTGTATCCAGAGCCACATATGTAGGCACTTGATTGTATGTACACACATGTACAAGAACACATACACATGCATGTTTATGCATTTAAGAAAAGAGATATATGTATGGCAATGTGTGTGTTAAATAAAGTCCTCCTCTGGACAAATATGACAATTCCTTACTGTCTAGGGCACGGTCTACTAATTTTCTTAACATCTGTTTTAACACATTGGTGTTGAATATTAGCTGTTTGAGCTGATTGAATGACAACTATTGCTACTCACTTGCCCACAGGTGAAACTTCATCACTTGTGCTGGCTGGTGCCAGTGTTGCACAGGTTTACTACCTGGACTGTGTACAGTTTATATACAGATGTAGTCAGCACTGTCATATACAACGGGCAGAGAATATTGGTTGTGTGTAAATCCCATGTCCGGATCAGTGCATTAGCTCCATTTTGTGTGTTAGCTCTGAATGGTCCTAGTGAATACACTGATCACTGCATCACAGTTACAAATGACAGAATGATAATTGCAGGAAAAAGGGGGTCAAATGGGGACTAAATAGGTATGAAAGGTAGAATAAAAAATTAAAATGCACACATTTAAATTAGTGTCTTCAGGTATCCATTTTGCAAGCTGTTGAGGATTTAAATTGGCCATACCCATGTATCATCTGCTTGTTGATGTGATGGATGCTGTCAGATTTGATGTCATGCTTAGTCTGATTTTATATAAACCCAGATATGGTAAGAAGCAACATCCCATGCTACCAGTATGCTGAGTAATGCATTGCCAGTCTGTAGTAAAGAATATTTTGCAAGATTGTTTTGCAATTGCTTATCATTAGACAAATGCATTTATGTACAAAGCTTTGCCAAGTCAGTTTCACATGTATAAGTTTTCTCACTATAATATGAGATGCATCTAGTCTGATTATTTTTTTTTAAACATACATCCAACAGGCAATGCAGAGTGTAATCTTATACAGCTTGCCAAGTCCCTCTTCCACTAAATGTTTGCTTTTGCCCATTATTTCCACATACTGCCATCCTTATCTGAGTTTTCTGTTCAAAAAATAATTTGTCCATGTACCAACACATGGCTAACTTACTTTTTTCCCCCAGCAGGCAAGACCGTCTTGGGCTCTGCTTCTGGGTTGGCTATCCCTTCAACAGTTCACTTTGTAAATCAAGTGGCAAGATCAGAAGGCCAGCAAGACAATGCAGAATAATATGTTATCACAAGTGCAGCAGCCACTTCATTTAGAGTTTCTGTTTATTTAAGCGTTTTTAACATATCCACATGTCACTTACTCTTGGGATTGCTTCACAGCAAGTCTTGTCACTGTACTCAGAACTAACTGATGTGAAGTAAACTGCAATTCCTGCACATAAATCTGAACACGTGTTCCTTCACAATGGCTTATTGAACCTATTTATTTTAGTTTTAGCAACCAGCTGTGTTTTTGGTAGCAAGCCATTTCAGGGCTCCACTGAGAATTCACAGCCATTAGCGTATGTCTGCCCTTCTACCACAGTTGCCGTAAATGAAAACTGTGACCTGCATCTCTGTAGGTGTGCTAGAACTGCCTCCAACCTCCTTTTTAGCCAAGTTTTTTCATTCACATCCATTGTGTCATCCCGTAATGCATGCCATGTAATGGCTCATTTGTACTTGGGTATATCTTGTGGTAGATCACACCACTTCTTTTATAGTATTGAATAAGGATAACTTCTGAATGACGGAGAGTAGCTACAGTACCTTGCCATCACCAAATATACCAGCAATGCCCAGAGCACTTCTTTTCCAGCCTTCACTGTAGTACCCCAGTTGGGTGCCACTGGCTTTCAAACAACTACCGTATTTCATTATCCATGGAGCCACTTTGCATCTGCATATTGTGTGTTTTAAAACAACACAGCTCATTTTCAACAGAAAAAAAATGTATGTTTCACTGTATGGCTGATTATCAGTATTACCATTGTTTTGCTATTCTGCAGCTAGATATGTTAGTGTTGCTGTAACATAGTAACTGCACTATTTTACACACCGCACTTTGCACTTTTAATGTTTTAAATAATGGAAAAGATTTAGCCACAGACCTCTGATCCCAGAATTACAAGAATTAACATTGTTGCCACTGCCCTGTTTCTGAACATGTAATGGGAAACTGCACACTGTATATTTTAGGAAAGAACATGAGAAAGGTGGTGCTCTGCTGTGTTTTTTGGTACTCTGATGGTCTGACAAGTTGGGGTTGATGCATTTGTATACCCGCTAACTGTTCTGATTACAGCATTCACCATCAGCCATAAAAATACAAGTCAGATCAGTTAGAAGAAAAAAATAATCTGAAAAAAATCTTTTTTTTTCTCATTTCTCAGAATACGACAGCCAGTTCTTTGTGAGAGTTAACTGCTTATTTTGCCATATTGGTAGTGAAATAACAAGCTTTTTTAACAGATTCTAATAACTTTCTGTGGAGTTTTCTGATCTGGTCTTTGCTTTTGCATATGCCCACCTATACATATATAGATAGAAACAATTGCGTTTAGCAGACATTAAATGATATTTTTTCCAAAGTCTAGTATTATCTTGGTGTCCCATTACAGAGCGCTAATATATGAATTCTGTTTCACAAACATGGAATAGTGGTGACTATGGTGTACTTGATTACATTTTTAATTCCTATAACATTCTTTCTTTTCTTATTCCATTATGCAAAAAATACTGTGTGCATATAGACAGAAGTTTTTCAAAATATTGCTACAGTCGTGGTGGTGTTTGTATCACATGTTGGAAGGAAAGACGTTTCAATGAATGATGGTTGTATTTCTGGAATTTGTTCATTGTTCTTTTTATGGAGTTTATCATGTATTCTTCATTGTATTATAAGAATATATTAATAAAACAATTTATTAAATTCATCATGTTTATTGTATTTGTATGTGTCATGCATTAAGCTTAGCAAGAAATTTTTGATTAAGCAATAAAGTAGTAAAAACAAAGGAAAGTCTAGCCAAGCTATAGTTTCCACTGTGTGGTTCATTAAACCTCTTGAATTAGAGGCACAAGAGATACATCTTACAAGAAAAACTTCTCACTCCAACACAGCATAGCTTCCATCCCAAGCATAGTACAACCACAGCCCTACTATCATTTCTCAACACCTTAGCCCTTGCTAAAGATGATCACAAACGCATATCCTGTCTATTGCTTGACCTTTCTAAGGCTTTTGACACCGTCTCACACACTCTGCTACTTAGTAAACGTGTAGACATAAACTTCTACCCTGATACAGTTGCATGGTTCTCTAGCCATCTCTCTGATAGGCTGAAGTCAGTGCAATGGGACTCAGCACTATCTACCCCTCTCTCAGTAAGAACTGGTGTTTCCCAGGGTTCCATTCTTGGACCTCTACTCTTTATTAATTTTCACCAACTCACTCCACTCCTCTTGTCCTCAGTCTAACATTGTCCAATACGCAGATGACTCTGCAGTCATAACTATTGCTAATTCCCCCTTAGAACTCCTAACAAATACCCAGACATTTTTCAACTCAGTAGAGACATGGCTCACTAATAATCAGCTCATCCTCAACCTTAAGAAAACAAAATTACTACTCTTTCTACCTAAATCTGCAAACCACATTAAACTTTCCTTCTCCATAAGGTCCCTAAACAATACTCCTATAGAACTCGAAACTAGCACAAAACTCCTTATTACCATTGACGACAACTAAAATTTGATCTCAACATTAACAATTGTATCAAAAAAACAAAAGCTAGGACTACTGTGCAAGAACAACAAATTCCTAATTACTGAAACTGGGACTTCTCTTACCCAGGCCCACCTTCTGCCATGCTTTACCTATTATTCCCAAATACAAATCTGAACAACTCCCTACTTACCAAATTAGAATCAACCTACCACAAAATAGCTAAATTTGCAGCTCAACAAACGTATATCTCACCACTCTCTCCCTAAAATACCTGAACTAGCCCAAACTACCTCACCTGTTCCTTCAATCTTAACTCCAAATCATGCACTCCATCCTGTATCAGCCTGATTTCTACCCAAGTCTGTCTTCTCTCATCTCTCACTACTCCCCTACCAGACTTCTCTGAAGCTCAACCCCAAGACCTACTAAAAATCCATAAACCCAAATCCAACACAGGGTGCAACTTATATAGCTACCATCCCCTCTGTTGCATGGAACAAACTCCCACTAGAAATAAGGACCCTGACTCACCCCACACAATTTAAGCTAGCAACCAAAGACCACTTTACAAAACACTGGTCCTGCCATTGTACTCACCCTCCGTGATTATTACCTACCTTTATAGTACAGTCAAACTAACTTTCTAAAACTTACCATTAACTACATCCTATGCTATCTCCAAAACTACTTCTATACTCTGCTCCCTGAAATTCTTATGTAACCTTTTAAGTTTCTGCTACTCTGCATACAAAACCTTATATTTACTCAACTCTCTTTTTAAACCAAAGCATACAACTTATTGTACTTTTTTAACATTCTTCTTTTTGTTTACAGTACTGTTTTACTTGTCAAAATATATATGTATGTAGTTTATGTATTTTACCAAAATTCTCTATTGCTATTTTTATTGAAATGTATCTGTATTGCTATTTTTATTGCATTGTATATCTTTGGAGCTTTTCTCCCCTGGCCTCCGCTGAAAAAGGGCAATATCTCAGCCAGACACGCCCGGACAACAAATGTAAAATAAATACAAATTTAAGTAAATAAATATGCAAATTACCCTTTAAGGACATCAGCTATATGGCAGTTCTGAATGCCCATAACTTTTTTTCTTTTTAAGTCTGTTCTCGACAAATTCAGGCCAATAAAGCCAAACCCTACTAGCTGTGGACATGCATGTTTCAGCCTTCTTATGGCTTTATCAGCACAGCATAAGTGGACTGTTTGACTAAACTTTAGTCAATATTTTCTACAGAAGATTAATTCCAACTACTGTCTGACAATACAGCATTCTTTGTTAGATTGATTCATTTTTATCTTTTTTCCCCTCAGAGTTGAAATATTTTACAGTTATTTTTGACTCTGTTGTCTACATAATTTTACTAAATAGATCCTGATCACAAACTGATATAGCTTGTTTGGGGCCCATCTGTGCAACTTGCTCCTCAAGCTTTCAGTTTTAAATGGGCCTGCAGTGTCAGTGACACACAACTTCCAATTTTATCTTTTGTTTCTAAAGTGGTAGCAAATAGTGCAGACAACACAAATGCCCTCACATAGATTTGAACAAGATAGTTGTAGTTCTACACCATCTTCCTCATGAGATTTCCATACATAGTCCAAGAAGTGCACACCTGCCTGTAAGACACATAATACAGAATACTGTGACAATTTCACAGCTAAACAGCTTTCCACTACTTCAGAACACATGTTGGGTAAGTCCAAAACTAGTATTCTGAAATGTCCAAAGCACCTACAAAAACAGTGTGTGTCGGAAAAGCTATGTTCTTCACAGGAAGCCCTCTGTCTAACAGTTGAGGTAGTCAGGACAGCATTAGTCAATTTCTTGTTTAGACAAAGACTCAAGAACACTTTGTAGAAATTCCTATCTCCAGCCAGAGCTCCAGCTTTACTTAAAAACATTTTCTAATCATGCTGCCTAAGGAGGAAGTACAGATATGTGAGTAAAGTCATCATAACAATAGATATTTTAGAAGAATCACTGTTGATGTAATATTTTTTTATGAGAATTACCTGATGTTGATGTCCACTCAACTTTCCACACTCCATGTTCTGTGGACATTGTGGCACAGGGTGGCCCATTCCCAGAGACAAGACATAAGAATATGAAGTGTTGTGGGGGGATATTACGGCCAAAATACAGGAGGAGGACACAGAAGTAAGGTTAGAAGAGGCCAGTGTACAAATGAAGAGAATGTAAGCAGAAACAGTGGTGACTACACGAGGTAGGCAGAAAGAAAAGGAAAAAGAGAACATGCCAGAAAGAAAGTTCATGGTAACTAGATATTGTTTGTGTTCCCAAAGAAATTACTGTAACTTCAAGTCAAGTTTTACCACCATTGATGTGCAGTGATCATGGGGTTATTAAGGTTAATTTGTTGCTAAATAATTCTGCCAAACTGAAATCTAAGCCAATGCACAGAAGGTTAATTTCAGATTATAGGGAAGCAAAACAGTTACTATATAAAACTAACTGGAGTGAGGTGTTCAGTGGAAAAACTGCAGATGGAAATTGGAAAGTTTTGAAAGAGAAATTGAGTGCAAAAAGTCAATAAAATGTTTAACATCAGGATCTAGGCACGCAACATCAAGGGGGTATATTTCCATAAGAACAAGATACCTGATTAAGGCGAGAGACAAAAATATAAGAAATGGAAGAGGTCGAACTACAACTTTGAAAACTGAAATAAACAAGCTGGACAAACAGATTAAGCATAGTGTTAGACAAGATCAAGAAAATTTTAAAGAAAATTTATATAAAGATATTAAGCATAATAGGAAACGTTTTTATAGGTACACAAGATGTGGAAGGAGTAAATATGCACAAATTGATAAACTGTGTTCAGATTCTAAAATGTATTCTCTGACACAACAGATTACAGATATATTTACAAAATCTTATGCAAACAGTACAAAAGGGGTGGTACGTTGTCCTAGTGACATCCAGGTAACCCCAGATGCTGGAATCAAATTAGATTATATTGAAAAAGAACTGCGCAAACTGGATCCAAAATGCAGGGAAGAGACAAAATAAGTAACAATGACCTGAGAACACTTCAGCAAGAACTTACACTACCCATTATATCTTTTATTCATTAGATCATATAAATATGAGAAGATTCCTCAAGATTGGAGACATGCACTTATTAAACCTGTCTTTAAGGCAAAGGGGAGTAGGACTCATGTAGACCCTTAAGTCTTACTTTAGAAGGTAATACTGGATAAGTCATTGTCAGAACTGGATAGGTTGGGACTTGAAACTATATATCAGCATGCATATGTTGAAAATAGATCTATTACCACCTTGTAGAATGATGTTCTATAACAATATAATATCAGTTGTGAATGACAAATTGTGCAGTGATGTGATTTATATAGATTTATCTTCAGAATTTGACAAGGTCATACACAAATCACTAATCAATAAATTAGTACAACTAGGTATTGATGTACTTTTGATAAGATGGATAGCTGCATGGCTTACAAATAGGACTTGGCAAGTATCACACACTAACTGAACAGGTGAAATCCTTGGTTACAGTCAAGGTGTCCCACAGGGCTCTGTCCTAGGCCCTTACTTGTTTAGATTGTATCTTTCAGACCTTACTTTTTCATCTGAGGTGTTCCACAGTCTATATGCTGACGACCTGAAATTGGGTAAACTGATTACAAGTGTTACAGATAAGGCATGTCTGCAAAATAATTTGACTAAATTGACCATTTGGGCACAGGAGAATAATATGTTGATAAATACATCAAAAACTAAGCATATGAGATTTGGTAGACATAAACTGAAAGTGGAATATTTAATACAGCACACAGTGATTGAAACTGTAGACTCATTTAAGGACCTGGGTAGATTCAGATATGAGTTTTTCTAATCATACCAACCAATTGGCTAATGATAGTTATAGAACTATAGGTTGTATAAAAAGATTTATAAAGTTTAGGAAATTAAACATAATGAAGTCATTGTTTGTTAGTTACATTAGACCCAAACGTCAATATGGAATAACAATATGGAAACCCTATAGGAAAACAAGCATGAATAAACTGGAAAGAGTACAGCGGAAATATACCAAGGGCATCCATGGATGTGAAAATTTAAGTTATTATGAAAGACTAAAATATCTGAACTTGTACAGTGTCCATTACAGATATTTAAGATGAGATCTTATTCAGGTATATAGGGAATTTAGGGACAACTACCTCTGGGAATGTTTGGGGTTATCAAAAAGTACTAGAGAATCATTAGACAATCTATGTAGAAGATTCTATAGGAATGAGAAGTGTGTTAATTGGTTCTCTGACAGAGTAGCTGATGCTTGGAACAGACTACAAAATTACATTAAAGCAAGTACTAGTTTAGATATATTTAAGAACAGCCTGAACATTTATTATGGGAACAAGTGTTTTGGAATATTGGCAAGCTAGAAGGGCATTAATGCTCTTGCTTGAAACATTGGTATGTATGTATGCATGCATATATGGTAAGGATACAAAGTAAAAAGAACAAGGAATTAAACAGATATCAGACAGGGGACAATCTGTCATTACTAGAGATGTACCGAATAGTGACTTTTTCTATTCAGCCGAATACGAATATTCGGTTCTGCCAAGTGTCCCAATATAAATACAAATAGTTTACTAGTACAAACTGGTATGACCGAACTAAACAGTGAACTGCATTAGTAAACTATGTATTGCGAGATACATCCAAGAACTTAAGTTCACTGAAAAAAATTAAAAATCATCTGAATAGCTAGATGCATGTTATTATTTATTTAGTTGTTAGGCAGTTCTCAAATGTTAGTAAGTTACTGAACTTTATTCATCACTCTTGGAGTTAATTTAACTACTAATGCTAAATGCTAATACAACTACTCAGTTTCTCTTTAGTCAGGACTACAGTTTCCGTTTCCACTTCAGGAACACCAACTGTTCAGCATGGCTGGGCAAGAGAGTAGATTGTTTGGCACTACAGACATTGTTCGCTATACTGAACAGTCTCTCACTTGCCACGTTTGTTGGTGGGGCACAAGAGAAATTCTCGCAGCAGCAGACAGCAAAGGAAGTCTGTCACAATTAGACTGCCACAAGGAAACTGGGTCTTCACTTCATTTGATACAGCCCTCGACATAAATTTCAAACTGCTGTTCAAATGACTCAGGAGTACACTGCTTGGCATCAGATGAATCATGCAAACAGCCCCAGTATGACCAAAATCCATCCTCCGTTTTCATTTTTTTTTGCAGCCTGTGTTGATTTATCTTCATTCACATTGCTATTAGAACCTGCTTGCCTGCACAGTTTGCGTTGGTGTCATTGCCTCCACAACCTGTTAAGTGAAGTGTTTTGCTTCAGCAGTTTCAATCTGTTTCAAATCACTGTAATCTGAATTGAGGGTCCAAAACAGTTAAAACAATGTACAGAGGATTTTTATGTGCACTACTGAAATGTTCTTCAAGAGACTTTAATAGTTCTTTCACTATTTGCTTGATGCCAGCAGTTGACATTAAGTTTGACAGGTAATGGTTCAGTGCCTTACATGCTGGAAGTACAACAGAGATGCAGGCACTGTCACTAGATATATCATGTGTCAGTTCCATAAATGGTTGCAGAACTGATACAATGTTCTGCATTAATTCCCACTGAGATGGAGTGATTGCAGACAAATTTTTGGTTGATTGCTCCTCACTCATGCACAAGACAATGCCACACTTCTGCGCCAATAGCCTCTTAAAGATATAAAATGTTTAATTCCACCTTGTGACAACATCTTGAAGCAGTTTATGGTCTGGTAATTTCAACTGCTGCTTTATCTGGGCAAGTCTGGCCGTGGCACTAGTGAAATGTTTGAAGTACCTGACAATCTTCCTGGCAACAGAAATGAGATTGCTTACTGAATTCTCCACAAACAGAGAATCATTGGATGCATAGTTGTAAACTATGGTCATAACAACCAACACTTGCAAGTTTAGCATCAGTCATAGCCTTTGCCATGTTTTTTGCATTGTGTCTGAGACAAACATGGACTTGCTGTTTACGTATACCCCAGCGCTCTAACATCTCTGAAACTGTGCATGCCAGTATGTCTACCTGTAACATTTTCACAGTGCAGTACAACAAATTTGCGGCAGACGTTTTCATCCAGCCAATGTCCTGTTAAGCTCATGAATGACTGTGTATTACACAGGGATGTCAAGGTGTCTGTCATTAACGAAATACTCGCAGCTCCTTGCAGCTGTTCTTTCACTTTCTGGCAGACATCATTATACATATCGGGGATAACAGTCTCGGCAAAGTATTTACATGATGGAAGTTGGTATTGTGGTTCTAATGTAGCAATGAGGTTCTTAAAGCCTTCATCTTCAACAATTGAGATTGGCTGCAAGTCAAAACATTTCATTTTCGTAACTGCAGCATGGACCTATTGAGCTTCTGCACTGCCTATCTGCCATTTTTTTCTCTTTTTAATATCAGTCAGTGATGGCTGTAATAGTTTTGGATAACTTATTAACAACATACTTGGCAAAGCACGGCTGTCAGATGTCGACTTGGCTTCTTTAACTGCATTGTACTGCTCAGAATGTTTATATCACAGGTGGTTTAACAATGCTGATGTAGTATATACCTTTGAAGATGACCCTGACCCATGAGGTATAACTGCAGAACAAACGATGCATTCTGCCTTTGATTCATCTGCTTCGTCAATTTTAAAATGCTTCCAAACTCTTCTGTTTAACCATCTTACTTTTACTTCACAAACAGACTGAAACAGTTGTGCCACACAAATTACCGCTGAAAATATTTATATTTCCTGATGAACATGTTTGGCAGCAGCTTCCGTTTCTGGAATATAGGTATAATATATCATACTTTTCATTCATTCATTCAAGGCAGAGAACTACAGTGAAGTCTGCTGCTTTAGCTTTTTGAAAGGAGATCACAGTACAGTGAGGATCAGGAAATATACCCTTTCCCTCAATATAATGCAATCTCGTAATTGGTATACATATTAATTTATATATCTTTCTCATAATAGAAATTAATGAAGAGCTTGAGCATTGTGTGTGAGAGATTGGGACAATGAGAGCAATGTGTGAGTGAATGCATGTATAAATGAGGAAGTGACTGTGTGTGTGTGAGATCGAGAGACAGTGAGAGCGATGTGTGAGTGAATGCATGTATGAATGAGAAAGTGACTGTGTGTGTGAGAGAGAGAGATTGGAAGAGAGTGAGAGCGATGTGTGAATGAATTCAGGTATGAATAAGGGAGTGTCTATGATGGATTGGGAGTGAGAGCGATGTTTGAATGAATGCATGTATGAATGAGGGAGTGACTGTGTGTGTGTGAGATCGAGAGACAGTGAGAGCGATGTGTGAGTGAATGCATGTATGAATGAGAAAGTGACTGTGTGTGTGAGAGAGAGAGAGAGATTGGAAGAGAGTGAGAGCGATGTGTGAATGAATTCAGGCATGAATAAGGGAGTGTCTGTGATGGATTGGGAGGGTGAGAGCGATGTCTGAATGCATGTATGAATGAGGGAGTGACTGTGTGTGTGTGTGTGTGAGATCGAGAGACAGTGAGAGCAGTGTATGAGTGAATGCATGTATGAATGAGAAAGTGACTGTGTGTGTGAGAGAGAGAGATTGGAAGAGAGTGAGAGCGATGTGTGAATGAATTCAGGTATGAATAAGTGAGTGTCTATGATGGATTGGGAGTGAGAGCGATGTTTGAATTAATGCATGTATGAATGAGGGAGTGACTGTGTGTGTGTGAGATCGAGAGACAGTGAGAGCGATGTGTGAGTGAATGCATGTATGAATGAGAAAGTGACTGTGTGTGTGAGAGAGAGAGATTGGAAGAGAGTGAGAGCGATGTGTGAATGAATTCAGGTATGAATAAGGGAGTGTCTATGATGGATTGGGAGTGAGAGCGATGTTTGAATGAATGCATGTATGAATGAGGGAGTGACTGTGTGTGTGTGTGTGAGATCGAGAGACAGTGAGAGCAGTGTTTGAGTGAATGCATGTATGAATGAGAAAGTGACTGTGTGTGAGAGAGAGAGAGACTGGAAGAGAGTGAGAGTGATGTGTGAATGAATTCAGGCATGAATAAGGGAGTGTCTGTGATGGATTGGGAGAGTGAGAGTGATGTCTGAATGAATGCATGTATGAATGAGGGAGTGACTGTGTGTGTGTGTGAGATCGAGAGAGTGAGAGCAATGTGTGAGTGAATGCATGTATAAATGAGGAAGTGATTGTGTCTGTGAGAGAGAGAGAGAGATATTGGAAGAGAGTGAGAGCAATGTGTGAGTGAATGCAGGTATGAATGAGGAAGTGACTGTAGTGTGTGTTTGTGTGTGAGAGCAGGAGAGAGTGAGTGAGATGTGTGAATGAATACAGGTTTGAATGAGGAAGTGACTGTGTGTGAGATCGGAAAAGAGTGAGACCGATGTGTGAATGAATGCAGGTATGAATGATAGAGTGACCGTGTGTGTGTGTGACAAACTGAGAAACAGTGAGAGTGATGTGTGAGTGAATGGATGTATGAATGAGGAAGTGGCTGTGTGTGTGTGTGTGTGTGTGTGTGTGTGTGTGTGTGTGAGAGAGAGAGTGAGATCAGGCGAGAGTGAGAGCCATGTGTGAATGAATGAGTGACTGTGTGACATATAGAGACAGTGAGAGTGATGTGTGAGTGAATGGATGTATGAATGAGGAAGTGGCTGTGTGTGTGTGTGTGTGTGTGTGTGTGTGTGTGTGTGTGAGAGTGTGAGATCAGCCGAGAGTGAGAGCCATGTGTGAATGAATGAGTGACTGTGTGACATATAGAGACAGTGAGAGTGATGTGTGAGTGAATGCATGTATGAATGAGGAAATGACTGTGTGTGTGAGAGACTGGGAGAGTGATGTGTGAATAAATGCAGGTATGAATGAGGGAGTGACTGTATGTGTGAGAGATCGAGACCGTGAGAACGATGTGTGAGCTAATGCAAGCATGAATGAAGAAGAGACTGTGTTTGTGAGAGATCGGGAGAGTGACAGCGATGTATGAATGAATGTGTGCATGAATGCAAAAGAGACTGTGTGTGTATGTTTCTGAGTGTGAGTGAATGCGTGCATGAAAGCAGAAGAGACTCTGGGTGTGTGTGAGATAATGCTAATGCATGAGAACTAAATCTTTCTGGGTCAGTATGGACCAACCAGGACTGCTACCTTTATTTATTTATTTTTTTTGAATGGAAACTCTGACATTACGAATAAAGAAAGAAAAAAAAAAAGTAGAGTAGACCTTCATCTATATTTGTGTCTATGAGTCCTGCTTATTAAAGATGACATTAGGGGAAAAGAACACCTGACACCTTTGATCATGGGGAGGGGGATAAAACAAATCACAGCTGGGACAACCCCACTTCATAAGTATTGTTTTTGATGTTGAGGGACTTGAGGACTGTTGACGGGGCATTGTCAAGCATGTGCTCATTCTCTATACTAGACAAATGTTTTCTTCTGGAATATAAACTGTAGATAAAAACCTATTTGTCTTGAAAGCTACTCCCAGTTACGTACTCTGTTGCCCTCTCTGCAGAGAGTATATAAGCAATTTCCTCCCATTTGGTAATGTAGCATTCAATTGCCATGTTTTCTGCTTAAATTAAGAAGCAAACTGATGGGCTGTATTCGTATTCGAACTATTTGGTTATTTTACCAAATATGAATATTTGGTTTTGAGCTACTATCCGGACGAATACAAATTGAATATTCGGTACATCTTTAGTTGTTACCCTTGTCAGTGAAAACACAAGGTAAGAGCTTCTATTTTGATTAACAAGGAGACATTTTGTGACATTTATTTTGAAACTGTTAAAGGTATGGAAAAATTTCTTTGCGAGTATGTAATAAAGACAGAATAACAATCCATGGAATGAATACATAATTAAAGCATTGTTTTGAGAGACTAGAAATAAAATACGTCTGCAGTTTTGAACAGAAGTTGAAAGGGAGACTTTAAAGGGAGATTTTAAAAATGTTTGTAAAGACATTTCAAAAGTTTATGATAGAGGTTTATGGACTGGGAGATGTCATCTTAAAATGGAAATGGGAAAAAAATCATACACATTCCAAGTATTATAAATGTTGAAGGCAACAAAGGTGTGTTGTAAAATATTAGGGGCAACCAAAAACATGTTTCTTTCTGGGAAAAAAAGGGCATTTTATTAGTAACTGTGACAAAAAAATGTTATATATGTGGTAGAACAGGGCAAGAAGCAAAGAAATGTGAACTTTAATGTTATAAATGTAAAAAATCAATTTTTATGGATGAATTGTAAAGAAAAAGAGAATGAAGTATTGTAGATCAGAGTAAAGATAAAGAGCAGAGCAGAAATGAACAGGTGATGCAAATAGATGAACATTTAGAAGGAAAAATGGGAGTAAAAAACATAATGAACAGGAATTAGAGACAGAATCGGAAGCCAGTGATTAAGAAGATTCAAGTCAGAAATTAGTGACAGGAAAAAATTCCATTGGTAAAAGTTAGAAACATAACATTTAAAGGCTTTAATATAAAGGAAAAGAAGAACGGAAATGGGTGATAGGAATTTAAAGAAATCGATATATGGCAATATCCTTGAAATTAAGGAAAAGAGAAAGGAATAACTTAAGGATTCTTTCAGTTAAATTAACAGCATGAAGAATATAACAATAAAGGTAGAAATTTTAGAAAGATGCAACAAATGTGATATTGATATTACTATTTTAGAAGATATAAGATTTCTGACTTATGAAGAAAGACTGCAAACAAAAAATATGGGATGGGGACATAATATGAACATGGGGAATAAAAAGTGTTTAGGAACAGCAATATTATGGAGAGGAGCCATAAAGATTTTAGATATTACATTAGTAGAAAGAGGAAGATTAACAACTGTAGATTTAAGATGGCAAGAAAAGGTTTATAGAATCATAGCTATTTATGCTTATGTGATGTAAAGAAAGGGAGAATTTATTTTAAAAAATGTTAGATTATGTTGTTGAAAACATTCATATATAATTATGTTAGCTGCCAGAAGGAGAAGACACAAAGTTCTTGAAGAAAATTTTATTATCCACAAATAGGCAGACTGCTAAGCACTTTCATTCATTTAACAATAATGAACTTCTTCAGATAAAACTGAACACAAAGGTTTTAAATAAGGGCCAAAGCAATCATCTGATCAAAGGACGATGTCATTAAACCATGACATTTACAAACAAGGATGTCAATTGCTCGAATTATTGGTCAAACATAATATTAAACTTGTTGAAAAGTTAGGTGTGGAGTTTAACTTTCTCAACCTTATAAGGCAGGATATCCAATATGAGCAATGTAAATTTGAACATGTAAGAATTTTCAACAGTATTGACCAGCAACTAGAATGCTTAAAAGCAATGAAACTAAGGAAAATGGAGAGTGGATGGACTATGTTAAAGATACTGTGTACCCTAACTCTCCAGCAAGTCAGATTTGGGGTAAAGGTAGATCAACAGTAACACAATTCATCAGAAAGAACCCATGATTAATGGTGGTAATGCTCAAGAATGCAATGATCCTGCTATCCCTTTATCTGATCCCACAGAATGTCCACCTTTGAGGCATTCAGAAAGGATAAGGGAAAGGAACTGTGATGACCAAAATCAACAGCAATGTGGTAACCACTGGAACAACCAGGTTTTTCAGACACCCCCCAGGTGGAACCAATGGCGATCAAATAACTGGTCCCAGTTCCAACAGTCAAACCAACCACAGTGAATATATCACAGGTAGAACTAACAGAATTGAGTACTTTAATGAATATGATCCCTCAGCATATGTGTACAATTATTCACAACCAGGGAGATTACTTTAAAAGTTACAGTTTTTCTAGTATATCCTTCGACCAAGAACTAGCAGATTTACTATCAAAGGGACACACATTTGTTCCATTTAGGAGAGCCAATGTGGTTAAAACAGTGTTGGATTTAAAAATTTGTTTAAGAAAACTAAATCTTATTTTATGGAAATAATGTCTCTACTGATGATTTGCGTATTTCAAGCACATTCAACCCACCCCTGCATCCGGTGGTACAACTATTCAAAAAGGTATATGAACTAAATATTAGAATGTTGTTAAAACAAAATAATAGGCATTGTGAATTTAACTTAAGTAAGCACAAAGCTGACTTACTTTTTTTTTAAAACAACAGAATGTTAGAATCATGAAACCGGATTGGGGGGGGGGGGTGGGCTTGTTATCATGGATATGCGTGAATATAATAATAAAATCCTTGAAATTCTAAATACTTATACCTACAAACTTGTTTCAAGGAATTAGGTAAATGAAGCATATAGAATAATTGGTGCACAAGTCAGGGACATGTTCACTGATAGACGCAGAGGCCAAGACACTTTCAGCTATTTTAACCTGACCTCCCCACTCATACCAACCATATTTGGTATGAAAGGAAAATAATGTCTAGAGTTATTAATGGCAGTAAGAGAAACAGATGTTGTAAACAAGAAAGAAAATATACAACTCGTAGTAGGCAATATTAACAAGGCATTTGCTTCAACACAACATGGTGTGTTGTTGAATATAATGGTTATGTATAACATTAGCAATAAAATTAAACAAGTGTTTATAAGTGGGTCCATGTTCAGCTAGCGAAATAAAAAAAAAAACATGAATGGCTAAATACCGAATGGTAAACATTATTGAACAACAACTACGAAAATAAATTCATCAAATGGCCATGGTTGGCCAACAACCAGGAAGTAACATGACACATACGGTAAGTGAAGGGAAACCTTTTAAATTTACCCTATTCACCACTATAGTGCAATATCGGAGTTAGTTTATATAGCTAAGGGGGGTGTGAAAGGTGCAACCCCCACCTTGGTTAGTTGTGTTTGTGATGCTGGCCAACTATGGCCATTTGATGAATTTATTTTTGTAGAAGTTGTTGTTTGGTACTGTTCATATTCGATGTTTATCATTTAGTATTTAGCCGTTCGCAAATTTTGGTAGCCAAACATAGACCCTATAACAGTATACAACAATAATAAGGTAAGAGTCTTAGTAAATGGTTGATTAAGTAATGGTACAAGATAAGGATGTCATATGAGCATTATTTTATTTGCTTTAGTTATGAATATAACAGTCATGGAAATTAATCAAAAAATGAAGAATGTGACATAATTCATACAGATATTGAAATTCTAGTTATGATGTCATACACAGATGATATTATTGTTACTACTAAAAACAGAGAATGGATGAGAGAAGTTAGAATTTATTTGGTTGATTGTTTATGGAAACAGATATGACCTTAACTATAGAGAAAAGTAAAGGAATAGGGAATATAATAAAAATACCAGGTATACAATTCTACATGAAGGAAATATCTGTTTTAGGGATACTTTTTGATAAAAAGTAATAGGGACTGGATATAATATTAAAGGAATTAAACAGTAGTGCTTTATGCAAAATGTATAGATTAGCTTATAAGAAAAAGTTTGATTAACTCAGTATTAATAGTAAGATAGCTTATTTATCAAGTGTTGTTATGATTCCTAGACTGTATTAGAATTTTTTTGTTAGAAATAATCATCTTTATATGGGGATTTAGATTAAACCCTGTTAAAAGAGGTGTATTGTACATGAACAAAGGAGGAGGATTAGGATTAATAGTACAAGCTGCATCATTAAATTTATATCAAATTTTGAAACAGTTACATGAAAAAAATGTAAATTTAGTAGAAGAGTATTTAAATATAAGAATGCAGAATTCTAGGAAACAATAAGAAGTAGTAAAAGAGTAAACAATGTTCTAATGAAGAAATAGAGAATTATCAATAAAAGATTAAAATGTGGAAAATAGATTGATGAAGTGGAAGAAAACAGAACACATATGGTAAAAAAATATTACTGTGTTAATCCATAGGAAAATATTCCAGAAGAAAAATTCAAAGCAATTAAAGAAAGAAGTACATGGTGTAGTCGTCATGTTGAATGTCAGGATTTCTTATGGAAACTGGGAATAAAGTCACCGGTAAAAGCAAATATGCCCTACAAAAAGAAAAGTGAAAGAATATGTTTGTATTGTAGTGAAGAAACAACAAAACATTTTTTAAATGTTAGTTTTAAAATTATGGAATAAATTATGCACAGAAATGTTTTTGGAAATTTTAATAATAATAGTATAAATATGGATATGATTGAATATAGTTATTATGAGAATATAAGTAAAAAAAAAACAAAGTTCAAGATGGATAAAAAGTGTTTTACGTAGTATGAGTATTATGGAATGAATGCATCTTAAGCTTGTTAGGGCTAAGGCTCCTCTCAAGAAAAAACAGAACAGGAACATGGTCCACCAAAAAGAATGGTAGGATTTTACTCAGCATCTTTTTAAGGTCCTCATGACCTTAAAATCCCTCAAGGTTTGTCTGTACCTTCCCCTGTTGCTTTCTCTTCCACTGTTTTTTCTGATGAGGAAGAACTGAATTCTAGGGAAGGAGTCCCTGGCTTAATCTTCCCAGATCAATTCTTCTCTTGCTTTGTGATCACATGAGGATGATACTATGTCCTCTGATTCCCATATCAAGGAGTTGTCCTTTGGAAACACCATTGTTAAAATACTGGACCATTTTTAGTGGGAAAGTTCCCAAATGTCTGTGGTCCCAAGAATATATTATGACCTTTTTGCAAATGCACTCTGACAGGCCTTCTGCGGTGTCCCCTGTGTTGGAAACCCTTGCTGACACTTTTACTTTTGCTTTACAGGCTCATAAGTCTCAGCCCAGTGCTCCTAAAAAGCCTGACAGGTTTTATAAAATCCTTATGCTCAAAAATTCCTTTACAACAATCCTTCTTCTAACCTTGCAGTGATTTCTTTTTCTGTAGATAAACCTAAGATGATTTCTTCCTCCAAGCTTTTACCTTCTGATAGATAGCAGGGCTATAGACAGCTACAGTAAGAAGGTGTATACCTCTGCCAGGTTAACCTTTAGGGCTGTAAATTATCAGACTCATATGACCAGTTATGTCCTGGATCTATGGTCTAGGTTTGGAGATTTTTGGCTGTCATACCTGACTCTGGTTGGGGGCTTCCTCCATCAATGTTCAAATTGGGGGTGGGGTGGGTGGGGGCAGGTAAAAGACCATATCAATGTCAAAAAGATGAGAGCACTGATTTTAGCTCTTTGGACCTTGCATTTTTTCTCTGGGTTCCAGGTCCCCTCAGGATTCTTAAAGACTACACCAATGTCATGTGGTACATAGACAGGAGGACATAAAATCATAAAAAGAAGTTATCTACTCACCATAACATTCCATCTGAGTAGACTTCATTTGTCATCAACCTCTGGGTTTTGGATCAGAGCCGACAGCTTTCCAAGCTAAGATCCGAACTCCTCCCCCCTTACCCATACTACACTGCAACCTCCTTCCAACCCTCAGATCGAGTTTGCCACCCACAGCATGACACACATCAACCCAAGAGACATACCTTACCTGATCACATAAACTAGGCTCACAAGACCCAGAAAATCTGAGTCCAAGGACTATCGCAAACCACTAAGGTCAGGGGGAAGGAGGGAGGGAAGGTTGATGACAAATGAAGTCTAACTACTCAGATGGAACGTTATGGTGAGTACATAACTTTTTTATCTGAAGCAGTTAACTTCATTTGGTCATCAACCTGTGGGACAGAGTCCCAGCTACCAAAAACCTTGGGAGGCCCTTAAGGAAGGATATTCCGGAGCACTGCAGAACCAAAAGAAGCCCTTCCTCTAGACACCATGTCCAACTTATAATGAGTAATAAAGGTGTGAGAGGAAGACCAGGTAGCAGCTGAACAAATGTCATCCAGAGAAACTCTGGACCAAAAGGCAGCAGAAGTATCCATAGAATAAGTAGAATGAGCATGAACCCTGTCGGGTTCTGGTAAAGTGAGATCCATCTAGCAAGTGTCACCTTTGAAACTGTTTTCCCCAAAAAAGGCTTGGCAAAGGAAACAAACAGCTGATCAGACTTACGGAAGGGTTTAGTTCTATGTAAATAAAAGCATAACTGTCTGTGGACATCCAGCAAATGAAGCTTGTATTTCCCTTTATTTTGAAAGTTAGGGAAGAATACTGGGAGATTAATAGACTGATTGATATTTGATTCTGAAGAGACTTTAGGGAGGAAAGAAGGGTTCATCCTTAGAAACACCCTATCCTTATGAAAAACTAAGTATGGGGGTTTCATACACAAGGCTTGAAATTCCGACACTCTCCAGGCCGAGGTGATAGCCACCAGGAAGGCTGTCTTCTATGACAAGAAGTTCAAATCAACTGATGCTGTGGGTTCGAATGGAGGCGCAACTAAGGCCTGAAGAACCAAGGTCAAATCCCACAGAGGGGAAGGATACTTAATAGGTCTCAGCAAAAAAATACCTTTGATGAAGGTCTTACAAATTCTAGCAGCAGCTAGAGAACCTGAATTTTCTCCTACATGAAAATGGGATACAGCCACCAGCTGGACCTTCACAGTGGAAGAGCTGGCCCCCTGTTGGAAAATTTAAGACAGAAATTCTAATACTGCTGGAATAGGGGAGGTAAAGGGGTCCAAATTTCTCTGAGAAGCCCAAATGGAAAAACACTTCCATTTACTACGGTACACTTTCGGGTGGAGGACTGTGTGCCATCACCAGAATGGACTTAACGTGGTAAGAGAGACTGGGAGTCCTGGCAATTAATGGAACTGGAGCAACCAAGCAGTAAGCTTGAGGCTGTCCAGATTCGGGGAGGAATTCCCGAGGGATGACAAATGATATCCGGAATGGGATCCAATATCCAGGGTGGAGCTACTAGATGTGACCATAGGCAAGGGAACCAAACTTGACAAGGCCAGAATGGGGCTATGAGGATAATCCTGCTCCCCAACCAACAAGCTTTCTGCAAGAATTTTATCATGAGAGGTAGCAGGGGATATGCATAAAGAAGACCAGATGGCCAAGCATGGACAAGAGCGTCTCTGTGGGCTTTCCCCTGAGGGGGAATTAGAGTGAAAAACTTGCTGCACTTCATGTTGGATGGTGATGTAAAGAGATCGCAGCAAGGCTGACCCCAATTTGTGGAAGATCTGTTCCGCTACATAAGGGTTCAGAGACCACTCATAGGGCAAAAGGATAGTCCTGCTCAGTTTGTCCACTAAAATGTTGGACCGACCCAGGATGTGTGTTGCTATCAGAAAATGGTTGGTGGAGATCGCCCATTCCCACACTCTCATGGCCTCTCTACAAAGTGGATAGGACCTGATTCCCCCCTGTTTGTTGATATACCAGACAACTGACATGTTGTCTGACTGAACTGCAATCACTCCCAGATGAAGAGAAGTATGAAGGGCCTGCAACGCTAAAAGGACTGCCCTTATCTCCAGAACATTGATATTCAGAACAGTCTCATCCCAAGCAATGACCCCCACCCTAGATGGGAGGTGTCCGTGGTAACCGTGGCTTGGGGTGGGGATGCAATAAAGGGGCGTACTTCTCGAAGATCCTGGGATTGAAGCCACCATGAGTGAAACTTTGCACACCTTGCTTAGGGGAATCAGGAAATTTAGGGTCTGGTATAACAGAGACCACTGAACTTGTAACATCCACTGCAACACTCTCATGTGCAGACGTGCGCAAGGAACCAGATTTATAGCTGCTGCCATGGACCCTAAGGCTCTCAGGACTAGCTCTGCTGGGGGTGAAGAGGACTGAAGAAGTGCCAAGACATGGAGGGTCAGGTTCCGAAGTCTGTCTAGAGTCAAAAATATCCTGGCCTGAAGAGAATCTATTCTTACCCCTATGAAGTCCAGAATCTGAACAGGCTGAAGAGAGGACTTTGCAAGGTTTATTGTGACACCCAGTAAATTTGACAGCTGAAGGAAGGAATTTCTGGCTTGAATAAGTTGATGCCTGGAGGGGCAGTGAAGAGCCACTCATCCAGGTACGGAAAGACCTGAATGCCCTGAAGCCTCAGGTGGGCCGCTATAACTGCCATGACCTTGGTAAACACCCTGGGGGCTGTGGTGAGACCGAAGGGTAGGACCCTGAACTGATAGTGACTGGCTCCTTGCCAAAAGTGGAGAAACCTCCTGGGTCGCCTGTCCATCAGAATATGGTAGTACGCATCCTTGAGGTCTACGGAGCACATCCAGTCTTCCTCCTGCAAGAACAGCAGGATGGATTGTAAGGTGACCATCTGGAACTTCTCCTTGGCAATGGGCAGGTTCAATGTGGATAGGTCGAGAATCGGCCTCAAGTCCCTGTCTTTTTTGGCACCAAAAAGAACCTGGAATAGATGCTTGATCTGGACTGATCTGGCTGGACAGGCTGGATTGCTCTTTTGTTTAGCAGCTTTTCTACTTCCAAAGCTGCTACCTTCCTTTGAGTGGGTGGAACATCTGAGAGGCACCTTGGAGTTAAGGGACTGTTCATAAAGGGAATAGAATAAACTCTGGATATTATCCGAAGCACCCAGTGGTCTGATGTTATGGACTCCAATTGAGCTAGATGCTTTGAAAAATGCCCCCTGACTGCCTCTAGAGTGGAGCAGTCTGGGAACCCCTCAGGGCTGCTGTGCGGGTCGATCTTAAAATGGTTCCCGTGTCCCGAAGTTCTTCGGTCCCCCTTTACCTCTGGGCCAGCATCCACCTTGTCCCCCTCTGCCTGTAAGGGAAAAGGAGTCCAGAGCATCCCAGGTATGCTAAGACTTATGGAACCACAACTTCTTTTGCCCTTGCTGATTCCTGGAAAAGGACCTCTGAGGGTTAGAGAAGCGGATCCCGATGGTCGACAGTGGCTTTCCATCCTTCTCACTCTGGACTAGCGTATCTTGGACAGTCTTCCCAAACAGGGTCAAACCGCCAAAAGGGGCATTCGTGAAGGATGCCTTGAAAGGTTCTCAAAAATCGCAAAGCCAGAGCCAGGCGTGACGCCTCATGGCAATACCGGACCCGGCCGGCCTAGTGGCTCCCTCGGTGGCATGAGAGAGTAAGCGCATGGACGTGTTAGTCACCTACTTGAGTGGCCATACGTGCCGAGAATGAACATTTATCCTCAGCCGAAATGGACTCCGGGGGAGACTCAGCATAGTCTTTCACGAGGTTGCGCAGAAGCCTGATCATGTGGGTCATATAGTTCAGCACCCTTATAGCAAAGGTAGCTGAAGCATACGTCCGCTTTCCGAGTCGATCCATCGCCCTAGACTCCTTGTCTGGGGGATGGACCGAGGAACTCTCCTGTGCCAGTTCCTTTTTGGTGGCCGCCACCACCATGGCATCAACTGGGGAACCCTTACTCCATGCAGACTTGTCAGTAGGAGGGCTCAAAATCTTGTCTGGCCGTTTAGGTATAGGTTCTACAGTGTCCGGCTGTTTCCAATGGTGGTAATGAGGTCCACCAGAGTATCAACCAGGGGTGACACCCAAGAGGTAGATGGGATTGCGTCGAATGCTTCCAGGAATACCGATTCATCCGAGGAAGACTTTCGGGTGGACCAACCTCCCCTATGATGGAGGATTTCCATTATGTCTCCGAAGGAGACGTCTTCGGGAGGTGATCTGGGGGAACCTTCCCCTTCCTCCAAGTCGGTATCTTCTGTGAGGGACTCAGGGGAGTCCATGTGCCTCCTCTTGCACTGGCATTTGTGAGGGACCTCCTTGGGGGGGGCTCACAAACAGTTTTGTATTCCTCGAGGGGAACCATCTGGGGCATATCAGACACAGGCTGTCCCTGGGAGGACTGGATGACAGAAGACCCAATCAGCTGCAAGGGAGCAGAGGCAGACTCCGAGGAAAGAGTTAGGGGGTCTTTATCCCTCTGAGAGAACCCTCTCCACAATGTCGAAGGCCGAAGGGGAACCGGCTTCCCTGAAACTAGTTGGATGAATAACCATGCCCCTCATATCTGACGAAGGGATCGGAGCTGAATCTAGAACAGCAGGGCCCAGAGGAATGGTATGTCCCAACCACAAAGGAGCTGATAACACACTCATTCCCCCCCCGGATCCAATGCCCAGATCACGGCTCCGAGAGGTCGGATCCAACATAGGATCCGACAAACTCAAGGGCATGGCCGGCGTCGAGGTTGGAGGAACCATCAGCACCAACCCCTGACTCTGGGGCTCCTCAGATCCAGGTACTCCGAAACTTAGGGATGGATCAGAGAAGGAGCTAATGGGGCAAACATTGGAGACGAACTCCCTGCTCCGGCGGGAGGGGGAGCCAGCAACACCCCCATCTGCAACTGAGTCTGTAAGAACCTTCTCATCATCCAGTCCATGTCAGCCTTTGAGAGGCTTCTTGTGGATCTGGAGGACGCCAGACACCGGCCGGGAGGGCCGATGAGAGGACAACCTCAAAGCCGCCAAACCACCTCCTCCAGGTCTGGGGAAAATCTAGAACAGAGTGGAGAGAAAGACAGCCTAGAATCCTTTGCCGGGGTAGAGACCACTTTAACAGGGGAGCCCGATGGGTCCGCTGGTCTCTTACGACCCCTAGCCTTGTCGCTCTCTTTTTCCTTTTCTCTTTCTTTCTTTCTGTGCTTCTCCTTCCTAGCCTCTCTATCGCCCTGTTTGGAAGAGGGAGTGTGAGTCCCTGACAGGGGAGGAGGACCAGAAGCTGGCCGTAGAAGAAGAAGAAGATGCTGATTCTGCCAGGTGAAGCCCAGCCAAAATTAACTTGGCCCTGTGATCCCGCACAGCCCGAGGGTTAAAGGCTGCACAAATTTTGCAGCCTGGGGAAAGGTGGGGAACCCCTAAACACATGATGCACAGAGTATGGCCATCGGTCGGGGACAGCTTATGGCCACACTCTGTGCATTTGGAGAAAGTCGGCTTCTGAGAGTCCAACATCACAACCCTACAACAACCAAAGGCTAACTAGAAACCTAGCTAAACACGCGCACACACATACACCAAAGGCAGGAAGGGAAGGCCTACACTAAGTAGAAAATACAAAGTTTACTACTTTAACTTATTTATTTTTTTTTTAATGGAAATCCGATGAGAGAGGGAAAAAAAGGGGGTAAAACTATCCACGCACACACAGACTTTTATTGCACAGTTAAAGTTGGAAAATAAAATCCCACTCTACCTGGCTGGAGCTCAGAGATTACGTCTTGGCAAAGCCATGGCAAACGAGATCTGGAGGTTGGAAGGAGGTTGCAGTGTAGTACAGATAAAGGGGGAGGAGCTTGGAGCTCGGATCTTAGCTTGGAAAGCTGCCGGCTCACATCCATATCGGATCGGAAACCCACAGATTGATGACAAAATGAAGTTTACTTCAGATCATCTTTGCAGACTGGCCCTTATGACTTGGGATTTTGCTATCCACCATCATTTGACTTTTCAGGCTGTTTACACCCTCAGAGCACAATTTGGTGGTAAAAAATCTGAGCAGCTCCAGGAGAAATCCTCACGAATGGATGCATCACAGACAGGTTTTCTAGGACATTGTCCATCTGTGGGTATTTCTCAAGTCGATCTTTTTGCCTACCCTCTAAACATACAACTTCTAAAGTTCTGTTCCTGAGTGCCAAGTCCTCTGTCTTGGACTGTGGGCATTATATCTTTTTATTGAAAAGGGATGTTCCTGTCTGCTTATCTCCCTCTTCCTCTTTTGCCAAGTCTCATACATAAGATCATGTGGGACAAGCCCAAATTCTTGTTGACGACTCCCTTTCAGCCCAGATAGCACTGGTTTTCCCTTGTATGTCACATGGCCAGGAGCAGTCATCATAAGTTACCTCACAGGATGGGCCTTTACACAGGACAAGGAATCTATCATTCATTCTCATCTTCTCACCCTAGAGATGAATATCTAGGTAATAAGGATTTGATTCCTTTTATGACAACAGTTTTCTGAGGACGTGCTTCTGGTTTTGCAGGAGGCCAGAAAACCCACTACTAGAAATCTTATGTTGTTAAATGTAAGATTTCTTCTCTTTGGTGTCAGAAATATGAACAGGACCACCTGTTGGTAGGTATTCCTACAGTTATTTCTTAATTGTGAGGTTTGCTCACTTCTGGTCTGGCATAACTCATCTATTAAGGTTCATCTGTCAGACATTTTTGCTTGTCTGTCTTTGGCTCCCTCCCTTTCCTCTGGATTTCAGGTTAAACAGTTTCTGAAAGGTGTCCTTCATATTCAGCCTCCAAGAAAGCCAATTTCTTTCATTGGACCTTAGTTGTTTTTTTTTTAAACAAGGAACATCTTTATTAAATTATCACGTATGACTTAGGCAATCATATATTTATATAGATGAAAACAAACCATATTGACATAATTTTAGTTGCAAAAGTTACACATCACAAACCATACTGACATAATTTTAGTTGCAAACATTACACATCACTTATAATCTATCCAGTCATTGTCAGTCAGACGTTACACAGCTCATTTAAATCCTGCCTTCTTTTAAACCTCATTCCTCTGCATGTATTGTTCTCACACTTCCCATTTTTTCTGGGTAATTCGCTTGCCCTTTTCTAAAGATCCAAATTCTAGTTGCTTTGTCTCTGTTACTATATTCACTACTTCTAGTAAAGTTGGTTTAAACTTTGATTTCCATTTTCTAATTGCTTTTTTGGCAGCCACCATAATTAGACTCAGCATGGCCTTACTATGCCTAGGCAATTCTAATTTGTATCACAGCTCAAAAAAAAAAAATAATTTCCTTGGTTACACTAATTTGCTCACCTAGTATCTCTGACAGAGCAGTCTACAGGGAATATTTAAAGTGTGCCAACTCCTTACACTCACAGAAAATATGTTCCCAATTACCCTTTTCTTCCTCATCACACTTCCAACATTTGCTGTCTACCTGAGGAAAATTTCTTTGGAGTCTACTTGGGGTATAAAAATATAAAAATCTTCTAGACTTGGTAGGATATTTGGGAGACATACATATATCCCACATTGTTCCTTTGTGAATTGCTTATCCAATCGCTCTTCCACATCTTTTCCAACCTCTGATTGAGTCTTATAGTTATCATGCAATATTTTGTATGCTCTACTAATTATTACTTTTTTAACAGCAGCTTCTGTTCTAGATTCTACTAAAAATGGTACTGTGCTGGTCTTTCACTTAGGAACCCCCTACTTCTTTCTCTTTGCCTATACTCTGATATTAATCCTTGATGGGGGGGGGGGTAATCTCTAGCTTGCAGTCCAAATAAATTCTTGGCTTCTTTCCATCATATTACATTTCCCTCTGTAATCATTTCCTCCCAATACCTTGGTCCTTTTGCCAGTTTTCTCCAATAAATTCCAGCCCCCTCTTGCCTATTGTCTGTATCCCTAATTGCAGTCATCCCTCATGATGATCTCATTTCTGAATTTCCATGTTAGCCTAATTCTTACAATACTTTCTGCTACTTTATCAATATAATATTCTGTATAGTTGTTATTCTCCTTAAGGATCTGCATCCAAGATCCCATTCTCTCCTTGTTTCTTGAGCCCCCCCCCCATTTCATCAAAATTCCTTTCCACTTTGAATTGTAGGTTTCTGCTTGTACTATGTATAGGAATTTTAAATGTGTAGCTCTGAAACACCCCTTCAAATCAGGTAATCCCAAACATCCTTGTATAAATGGTAGAATCAGATTATCCCACTTGACCCTTGCTGTCTTCCCCTCCCAGATAAAACCCTTCAGCTCTTTATTAATTGCTATCCACAACTTCTCCTCTGGTTGATAAAAATATGCCTGACTTGTGTATAAAACTAAAGGGACCAAAAACATTTGAACTGCTTGCATTTTACTGTCCATAGCCATATAACAGAGCATCCGACTTCTCAGTTTTTGTATTATCTGTTTAGTCTTCCCACATATCCGTAGCTGCCACACCAGAATCCTTTTTAATTCATACTCCTCAGCACTTAATTTTATCATGTCCCCATAAATATGGATATTGCTGAACCATTTCATGTGTGGGTACATAATTTACAAAGTACAGTTTTGTACCTACCATAAATGTAGATGTTCGAGGATCCACATTGCTGCAGTCCTAACTATTGGGTAGTCCGCTGTCCCAGTCGGCCCGAATACCAAAGTATATGGCTGACGTCGGTCAAGGCGCATTAGACTGACGTCAGTACGTCAGGGTACTAATGCGCATGACCGACGTCATATCCTCAGTCTTTTCTTGCCCCAGATGTCAGAAGACCCTAAATAGACAAGGCCAAAACCAAAAACTCCAAACATTCCTGCACCAAAAATATGTACAATATATACAAAATTACCAGAGTATAACCTCACCTACACAACCACCCCTAAACACAGAGGGGAAGGAGGGAGGGTAAATTGGACTGCAGCAATGTGGATCCTCGAACATCTACATTTATGGTAGGTACAAAACTGTACTATGTTCTTCATTCCACATTGCTGCAGTCCTAACTATTGGGTAGAATCCCAAAGCAGAGGTAAGGGAGGCTGGCAAATCATAAGGAAGCAGGAGCTGACAACATGCCTTGCAAAATAGCTGTGGCAAAACCAGCCCTAGATTTAGAGTAGAGAGGAAGGTGATAATGCTTAGAGAAAGTATGCACTGAACTCCAAGTAGCTGCCTCCAAAATATCCTTAGTTGCCGCAACCCTTAGAAATGCTGTTGAAGTGGCAGTAGCCCTAGTGGAATGAGGCCTAATCCCAGCTGGAATCTCCTTGCCATGATGGGAATAACAAAATGCAATGCAAAACCCAATCCACTTAGAAATAGTTTGTTTTGACACAGGCTTGCCCTGAGAACTCAAAGCAAAAGAAACAAACAACTGCTGAGACTGCCTAAAATCCTTAGTCCTGCTTAAATAATAACGCAATTGCCTGTGTACATGTAAAGTGTGCAAAATCTTTTCCCCTTTATTTTGGGGATCTGCATAAAAAGTAGGCAAATGAATAGTTTGGTTTAAAGCCACACTAGAAACCACCTTAGGCATAAAGGAAGGATTAGTACGTAATGATACCCTATCCTTATGAAAAATCAAAAAAGGCTCTACCGCCATAAGGGCCTGCAATTCAGAAACCCTTCTTGCAGAAGTAATGGCCAACAAAAAAGCAGTCTTCCATGACAAGTATTTCAATTCAGCAGTAGCCGCAGGCTCAAAAGGTTGTAGAGTAAGTTTCTCCAACACAAAATTGAGATCCCAAGCAGGAGTAGGAGCTCTACGTGGGGTCTTATATTCTTTGCCCTCTAAGAAATTGCTTGAACAAAGGATGCGAAAACAATGGTGGGTCACAATCATAGTGAGCTGAAATTGCTGCAGCATGAATCTTAATGGAAGAGAAAGACAAACCTTTGTCCAATAACTCAGTAAGATATTGAAGAGCCACACTTAAATTAGGCTCAGAAATCTCCAAATTGTTTGCTGCACTCCAAAATAAAAATCTCTTCCATTTTTCTGCGTACACTTTCCTTGTACTAGGTCTTCTGGCCTCCAAAATCACATTTAAAACTTGTTGAGGAAGTTGAGACCTGCTGTGTTTCAAAACAGAATATGCCAGGCTGTTAGATGAAGAGAGTGAAGCTTGACATTGAGCAGGTGACCGTCCCTCTGAGACAACAGGTGTGGAATCAAAGGTAAAGGCCATGGAGGCTTCCTTACCAGATTCCTCAGTAATGGGTACCAGTGTTGCCGAGGCCAATCTGGAGCTATTAAAATCATCCTTGGCTTGTCTTGTCTGACCTTTAGGAGCACCTTTTGGAGAAGAGGCAGAGGCGGAAAGGCATACACACGAAGATTTTTCCAACTGAAAGAAAGAGCATCCACTTTCCAAGCTGTGTGATGAAACCTCTTTGTGCAAAACTTTGGCAGCTGGTGGTTTAGTGGAGAAGCGAACAGATCTATGTCTGGAGTTCCCCATGACACTGTCAAGTTTCGAAATACATGAAGATCCAGTTTCCACTCGTGGGGATCCATGATTTGTCTGCTTAACACATCTGCTAAGGAGTTCTGTGCTCCCGGCAGAAACCTTGCCTGAAGAGTTAGTTGCAAGCTGAGCGCAGTCTCCCATAAAATCTTTGCTTGCCTGCACAACGGGTAAGAATGTGTTCCCCCTTGTTTGTTGATGTACCACATGACAGTTGTGTTGTCTGTTAGAATCAACACCTGTCCTGGAAGAAGTAACTCCTTGAAAGCCATTAATGCAAACTGGACTGCTAACATCTCTTTCATGTTGATATGTAAATGCTGTAGTCTGGCAGGCCACTTGTCTTGTATCCACTTTCCATTTAGATGAGCTCCCCAAGCAATGTCTGAGGCATCTGTCGTTAGAATCTGACTCGCCTCTGGCCGGGTCACAGAGAGTCCCTTGTTTAGGTGACATTCCTGAGCCCACCACAAAAATTCCTTTTGAATGCAAGGTATTATTTGAATGACAGTGTCCAAATCCTGGCAGTGCTGTGTCCATACATTTTGAGATACCATTGCAGCTTCCTCATATGCAGTTTGGCATTGGGAAGCACCAGAATACAAGATGCCATGAACCCTAAGGCTTGAAGGACTGTCCTTGCAGTCAGCCCGGACTGAAGAGATAGTTGATGGAAGTAACTGGAAAGATTCTTTTGTTTGTCCGGGGTTAAAAAGGCCATCTGGGCTGCTGTATTCAGTCTCACACCCAGAAAGCACATGTCTTGAGAGGGTACTAGACTGGACTTTATTTCGTTCACAGAATACCCTAGGCATCTTAGCACTGCTATCACATATTCCAAATGCTGTAAAAGGTCTTCCTTTTCTTGAGCCAGAATCAGGCAGTCGCCCAAGTAAGGATAGATTTGTATTCCTTTTAGCCTGAAGTAAGCTATCACTGGAGCCAGAACCTTTGTGAATACTCTGGGCAGTGGATAAGCCAAAGGGCAATGCAGAGAACTGATAATGAGAATCTCCAGCTCGAAAACGCAGATACTTCCTGCAACTTAGTCTGATAGGCACATGAAGGTAAGCTTCCTTGAGATCTAAAGTTACCATCCAGTGATCTTTGCCCAGCAGAGGTAAAAGCTGTTGTAACGACAACATTTTGAACTTGGGAATGTCCAGATAAGTGTTGAGGATAGATAAATCCAAAATTGGTCTCCACGTGTTCCCCTTCTTCGGTACTAGGAACAGGCGAGAGTAAAATCCTAGGCCCCTTTCTGGCACAGGAACTGGCTGAATGGCCCCTATTTGGAGCAACAGAGAAATTTGCTTGTGAGCCTCTTTTCTTTGTAGAGGAGGAATGTCTGGCATGCCTTTGAAAGGAGGCAAGGTATGGAAATAAAACCTGTAACCGTGGTGAATGATATCCAAAACCCATCTGTCTTGGGTAATTAAATCCCAATTTTCTTTGAAAAGAGCCAGCCTTCCTCCCAAAGGTGCTGCCAGGCGAGAATGTACTGGCAGCTGAAAAGGTAGGTCATTGGGTCTGTTTACGAAAGGACTGACCCCTGCCCTCACCAGAAGTCTGAGCAGGTGAACTCCCTGTTCTAGGCCTAAAAGAACCTTGAGCTCTGCCCCTACCACGTCTAGACCTACCTCTAGACTGGGAATCATAAGCAGGATATGTCCATCCCTTAGAAGGCCAATTTCTACTAAACTTCGGAGGCTGCACCTGCAAAAAATCCTTAACAGTTTGCATAGACTTAGCCTTGTCCTCCATTTTCTTTAAAACTGCTTCCACAGGCAAACCAAACCACATCAGACTGTAAAGGAGCATCCAAAATCCTTGTCTTAACATGCTCAGCTAAATTCTGATCCCTCAACCAGGCGTGCCTACGAAGAACAGAACCAGTGGCAGCCACCCTCGAGGAGGCCTGCACAGCATCAAAACCACACTGCAAGGAATGCTTACCCACCTGTTCAGACACATGAACTAAATCCTGCAACTCTTTACACTCAATACCTTCTGCCAGAGCATCCACCTTAGACTTCAATTGTGAAAGGAGATAATTCTGATATTTTAACATGTGAAACTGACAATTCAACGCCCTCATGGCTAAAGTGGAAGAAGTATACACTTTCTTTCCCCATCTATCCAAAGCCCTTGCCTCTTTATCAGGAGGAACAGGATTTTTAACAACAGAAGCCTTCACACCTTTAGGCCCCTGAGAGACAGTTTCTGGGTCTGCCCTAGGACTCTTAAAAGATACTTATGAGCTTCAGGCACCCTATAGTACCTATCCGGTTTAACTGGGGCAGGAGGCAAAGAATCAGGATTCAGGGAAGCCTCTGCAAAACATCTTCCACCACATTCAGAACAGGAGGTATAGCTAAAGGCCTATGCTGGGGTAAAAACAAGAATTCCCTAAGCCTCTTCCCGGAATCAGAGAAATCTTGACCTTCCCATTTAAAATGCTCCCTCATGGAATGCAGAGTCTCTGAAAATGAAAAATCCTCAGGAGGAGAAGCTGAAGGAGTAGAATCATCCACATCAGAATCAGAATAAGGAGAATACTCCTGCAAGTCTTCAGCCAAGACTCAGAAGCCTCTGAACACTGCTCAAAACTCTCAAACTCAGGTTCCACCCTAGGCCTCTTATCAGGAGGGGACATAGAACCTCTAATCATAGTAATCAAATCCTCTGCCATTTTAAGCATATGTTTCTTAGGCAAAGACCCTGAAGCACTAGGAGAAACCCCCACTGAAGTTAAACTTGGCCTGCCTCTCAAAGAAGCCTTGGAAACAGAAGGGAGGCTCTAACCACCTTAGGAAGAGAGGGAAGAACAGCCACCTGAGAAGCCCCTTCAGCCTGGCCTACTTCCTGAGAGGACACATCCTGTAACAGTAAAGTCTCTCCTGAGACTCCAAAGAAACTCCTGGCAGAACCTCCGCTCCACTGAGTTTTCTAAAGAACCGACGTCCGGGACTGTCGGTTCTTCCACTCTAGGCTTTGCTGCTTTATCCTTGCGCTTTTGGTCGAAGCGGCCGGAGCATCCGACGGCATTTTATAATTACAACGCTTCCCAAAACTAACCTGGCACAGTCTAACCTTCTCTTAATAGTGCGTTTGTTAAATCTAGCACAAGAGCGGCATCCAACAACGTCGTGCTCAGGCCCTAAACAAGGTATACACAAAGTATGGTAATCCCTATGAGGTATCTGTTTCCCACAAGAAATACAGTTATTCACTTTTTCTGACATCCGTTAAATACTGAGGCAAGAAAAACCAAAATATTCCCAACGGGTACTTAGCCAACTTTGATTCAGTCTGAAACTCTGACTTCAGAAACTTTCAGAACGCCAACCTGCACTCGCAAAACTGCTTCTGCATCGGACCATGCGGCAAAAAAGACTGGGGATATGACGTCAGTCATGCGCATTAGTACCCTGACGTACTGACGTCAGTCTAATGCGCCTTGACCGACGTCAGCCATATACTTTGGTATTCGGGCCGACTGGGAGAGCGGACTACCCAATAGTTAGGACTGCAGCAATGTGGAATGAAGAACATCTATTGCCTTTGTTTTAGCTTCATTAATTTTGTATCCCAAACAGATATGAAATGTTCCAGAATACTGAAATATCCTTTTCTGGTTTTATCAAGTATAAAATATCTTCAAACAGAGCCATCTTTTCTTGACTACTCCTTGAATTTTGGAGTCTCTTATTTTATTTACCAATGGTTCCAAATGTAGTGCAAATAAAAGGGAAAGAGGACACCCCTGCCTGGTTCCTCTACTCAAATAGAAATTATCAGATAGAACCCACCCACTTTAATTTTTGCCTCTAATCCCTCATATGTCTTCCTAATCAACCTTATAATTTTATCAGGAATGCAAATGCTTCCTTTGTCCTGCACATAAACTCCCAGCTTGCTCGTTCAAATGTTTTCTTTGCATCAAGACCCACAGTGGTATTTTCTTACATTCACCTTTCCTCTGGATCATCAATGTTCTCTTAACGTTGTCAAATGTTTGCTTCCCCTCCACAAAACTACATCGATCCATATCTATCAATTTTGGCATCACCTTTGCCATTCTTTTAGCCTTTATAGACATAAACACTTTATAATCATGATTTAGGATTAAAATGAGGCAGTAAGATGCTGGATCTAATGGGTCTTACAGCCACCAAGACCACTTTCTCCCAGGATGTTGGTGCCTCTCCTCATCTTAAAATAGTGTTAAACAAAACCTTCCAGATCATTATTAGTTTTTTCCTCCTAACTTCAAAAATTCCACAGTAATGCCATCTATTCCTGGGGACTTTCCTGTAGATTGGTTACACATCGTCATTTTTTATCTCATCTCATCTACCTCTAATCTTGGTATATTTAATTCTTCTATAAACATCTCCATTTGTACCTTTTCTTGATCTCCATATTTCTCTGCTTTATACAGACTTTCATAAATTTTCTGAAATGTTTCTAGTACCTCTATAGGATCTGTTATCTTCCTTGTTATAGGCTTCCTAAGCTTGGCAACAACCTTTTCTACTTCATGTTGCCTGAGTCTTTGCACTAAATGTTTCTGTGCTCTGGTGTTTTTATCAAAAAAAAAAAGAATAGTGTAAGAACGTACCATGACCTTAGATGTCCTTCTCTTCCATGTTGTAGTATTCATAATTGTGGGGAGGTTGCTGCCTGTAGCACCGGACATTCGGTCAGTATACCAAAATCTTAGGAGCAGGGATACGCGCTGCATTGCTTATCAGAGCCATAAACCAATGTCAGCTATAAAAGTGATGTCTGCACATACCCCCTTCAGAAATGACTGCTGCATACACCCTCCTTACCTCTTATCTTGGATTACCTAGCAGATCTACTCCACAGAGGCCTGTCCTTCTCTTCCATTAAGATCCATGCCTCTGCCATCTCGGCACATTACAACACTGAGCCACCTCTCTTCTCTCACCCTCTCATCAAGCAGTTCCTGAGAAGGGCAAACAACCTAAGGCCACCAAGGAGTGCTCCCAGACCTTAACTTTGTACTGGAAAAGCTCACGCTACCCCCCTTTGAGTCAGCAGTGTTAAAATTCCTCTCTTAGAAAACAGCCTTGCTTCTGGCCATCACTTCAGCTAGAAGAGTGCCTGAGCTACAAGCACTTATGGCTGTGGAACCCTTCATTATTTTTCATGCTGACAGGGTCTCCCTCAGGACTAACCCATCCTTTATGCCAAAAGTTGTGTCCATTGTGGCTCTCAACCAATGTATCCATTTGCCAACCTTCTTCCCTAATCCTCAAAATAAAGGGGAAAGGATCCTGCATTCCTTGGACATGCACAGGCAGCCCAGATTCTACCTGGATAGGACTAAAGCCTTCAGGAAATCTGACCAGTTACTAGTCAGTTTTGCAACTGTGGCAGAGGGCAAGGCCATTTTAAAACAAACAATTTCCAAATGGATAGCAAACTGTATCCATTTCTGCTACAAACATCATGGGAAACCAACTCCTCAGAGGGTCAGAATGCATTCCACTAGGGCAACTTCTACCTCTACAGCATTCCTCAGGGGAGTACCTACCAGGGACATTCTGGAAGCTGCTACCTGGAGTTCTGTACACACCTTCACCAAACATTACCACCTACCTATCTTTTCCAAATCCAGGGTGGGTTTTGCAACAGCAGTCCTGCAAGGCATACTAGCCAGCCCCAACTCTTCTTGACTGCCTCCACCCTTTCTTCAGCTTTGGGAATCAACCCGAGTGTGATGACTGCAACAGTGAAACACGAAAAACATAGTACAGTTGTGAACTCTTACCATAAATGTAGATGTTCGAGTGTATTCACTGTTGCAGTCCTGGTTTCCCACCCTCCAGCCCCCTGGTTGTCTCTCTCTCCTCTCTCTGTCTATTACTCACCCCTTACTGGATAATTGGTATTTACTTTTTACTGATGGTGTTTTTCCCACCATAACTTTGCTCCCTATTTGGGGGGCTCCTGACATTTGGGGCAAGAAAAACTGATGCAATGGCGTCAGCTGCCTGTTTTTATACCCCTGATGACCTGACATCAGTACTGAAGCAACAGCAACTGACTCAGAAATACTGATATTTGGGCCAACTGCGGGCTACCTGCAGGCAGATAACCCAAGTGTGATGACTGCAACAGTGAATACACTCGAATATCTACATTTATGGTAAGTGTACACAACTGTACTTTCTGGCTCTGGAGACCATGTCTAGCTTGTAGTGCTTGGTAAAGGTATGGATTGAGGACCTGGTGGCCGCTTCCAGTATGGAAGCATAGTCCACCCCCCCTGAAAAAGGCTGCTGAAGAGGCAGCTGTCCTAGTAGAATGTGCTCTCACATTGGTAATTAAAACCTTTCAATGAAAAGAATAACAGATAGCTTTAGAAATTCATGAAGATATAGTCTGTTTAGTGACTGCCTTCCCCAAGGCCCTTGGGTGAAAGCAGACAAACAGCTGGTCAGACTTTCTAATGGATTTAGTCTTGTCCAGGTAATACCTAAGCTGCCCATCAGCATCTAAGGAATGTAAGGTCCTTTCAGATGGATTTTGAGCTTGTTGGGAAAAAGCAGGGAGGTTAATGACTTGATTTAAGGGCAGTTCATTAACCACTTTAGGCATGAATGAGGGGTTAGTTCTGATGGAGACCCTGTCTTTATGGAAGATGAGGTAAGGGGGTTAGCCATCAAGGCCTGGATTTCAGAGACCCTCCTGGCAGATGTGAGGGCTACTAGCAGTACTGTTTTCCAATAACACAGTTTCAGAGATGCTGAGTGAGCTGGTTCAAAAGGAGGTAGTGTGAGTTTTTCAATGACAAAATTAGGTCCCATGGAGGAAGTATTGATTTTCTAGGTTGTCTGATGTGGAGGATCCCTCTTAAGAATAGTTTTACCTCTAATCTGGATGCCAAAGGAGGAACCAAGGGGAGACAGGTGGAAATGGCTGACAAGTGTACCTTAACAGAAGAGTAGGTCAGCCCTGAATGTAGAAGCTCACACAAGTAAGAAAGGAACATAGGTACAGGAACAGGAAAGGGGACCTGTTTTTTTCTTTTGACACCACCTGGAGAATCTTATCCATTTTGCCATATAATTTCTCCTGGTACTAGGTTTCCTGGCCTCCTGCAGAACACTGAGTACGTCCTCTGAATGTAGGTGTCTGTAGGGGATCAGAACTCTATCACCCATACAGTGAGTCTGAGGTGGAGCACCTAAGAGTGTATGAGTGACCCCCTGTCTTGTGTGAGTAGTTCGAATCAGTGTGGTAACCTGTGGTGATTGCCCTTGGCTAGTAGATGAAGAACGGGAAACCAGTGCTATCTTGGCCAAAAGGGAGTCACCAGCAGGATTTTTGGTTTGTCCCTCTGAATTTTCAGAAGGACCCTTTGAATCAGTGTGAAGGGGGGGGGGCATAAAGATACATCCCCACCCAAGAAAAAGAGAAAATGTCCACCCTCCATGCCTGTGGATGTGGATCCCATGTGCAAAACAGAGGCATCTGCTTGTCCTGGGAGAAGGCAAACAGATCTGCCTGAGGAATACCCCACCTGTGAATGAGATCCAAAAACACCTACCTGTGAAGCATTCATTCATGGGAGGGTGCAGAGGTTCTGATGAGTGTGTCCGCCATCACATTCTCTTCTGAAGGAATGCACACCTCTTGCAGGTGAATGTGCAATTCTGCAGCTAGGGACCAAGTCTGAATTGAAAGACTGCAGAGTGGGTAGGACCTTGCCCCTCCCCCCACTTGTTGATATACCACAGGATATTCATATTGTCCTTGATAACTTAACTTTTAAGATGCCTGGTTAGAGAATTGGATGGAAGGTTTGCAAGGCTAAGAGAAGGGCCCTCATCATCTTGATATTGATGTGGTCCCTTTGTCTGAGGGAGGACCACTCTCCCTGAACTTTGTTTTGTTTGTAGAACAGTTCCCCAACCCAGGTCTGAAGCATCTGTGAAGATTTGTTGTGAGGGTGTGGGGATCTGCAAAGCTATATCCTGGTTGTGGCATACAGCTGCAATCCACCATTGCACTTCTTTTTTCAGGCATAGGAGGAGAGGTAGAGGAGCATCTAGGAAATGTGAATGTTGGTTCCACCAACTCCTCAGCATCCACTGAAATTTTCTCATATGCAGCCTTGCTAAGGGGGATCATGGATATCAAGGATGCCATGTGGCCTAGGACCATCAGAAATTCCCTGGCCGATAATGCTTCTAGAGAGAGAGAGAAATGTTTGGAGGTAATGTGTGCTGATTTCCACCTTCTGGCAAGGAATGAAGACTGCCATCTGGTCTGTTTTTATTCTGCACCCCAAGAAAACCAGGTCTTGGGTGAGTGTCAGGTGAGATGTTTCCTGGGTCACAGTGAACCCTAGGTTTGGCAGGGTATTGGACACCATGCCTAGGTGGTGACAGAGTGTGTGTGGCAATCCTGGTGAATTATCAAGAGGTCGTCTAGGTATGGATATATTTGAATGCCCTGCACTCTGCAGTGGGCGATAACTGGAGCTAGGCACTTTGTGAATACTCTGGGGGTTGTGAAAAGCCCAAATGGCAATGCAGAAAATTGAAAATGCAAGGAACCCATGGAAAAGCGTAGGAAATTCCTGTAACTGGGGTGAATAGGAATATGAAGGTAAGCATCCTTCAGATCCAGGGATACCATGAAGGCTTGGTGAGAGATGAGAGGTAGGAGGTGATGCAAGGTGAGCATTTTGAAGTTAGGCACCTTGAGGAATAGATTGAGTACAGACAAATCTAGGATTGGCCTCCAAGGGGCCATCCTTTCTTGGAACCAAAAACATCCTGCAGTAAAATCCCTTGTGTATCTGTTCTGGAGGTACTCTTTCTATGGTGCCCTGAGCTTGAAGCTGATCCAGAACTGGGGTAAAGAGATGAAGCTGACTTGTAGGCATTTGGGGTATCCCCTGAAAGGAAGAATGTGTCCACCAAGTCATAAAGTATCCTTTCTGGATGATGGAAAGGACCGAAGCTTCTGAGGTAATTTTCCGCCAGGAGGATAGGGAAAGAGTGAGACAGAGGGATAAGGGGGTGGAGATGGGTAATGGGTTTGAGTCACAGTGGAAGAGCTCTATCCTGGTCAGGCTGCCTCTGAAAGGGAGTGGGAGTGGAGGGGGAAGTTTGTTTAGGAGTGGAGTGTCTCCTAGGTTGCCTACATCCCTTAGCCTGCGGGGCATTGGAATGAGATTATTGCCTCCTAACAAAGGTGGTCCATGGAGGGTAGTTCCTATGATACCCTGGAATAGGAGAGACTAACAAATGCTTTAGATTTTGTAGCTCCTTGCTTTCCTGTAGGGATTTAAGGAGCCCTGCAGAGGCTACACCGAAAAGGGCCTTATTATCAAGAGGTGCATCTATCAATTTGGTCTGGACATCCATAGGAAAGAGCTGTAACCTCCCCTAAGAATATCTTCTCAGGACAGAACCTGAGGCTGCAGATTTAGAGGATGCCTCTACTGCATCATAACTGCACTTTATGGAGTGCCTGGTCACCTGAGAGGTGGTACAGAGCAGGGCAGAGAGTTTTGACTTAGCAGGGGAGTCTGGCACATCTGTAATCAGTGCAGAAGCTTTCAATAGGGTATCTAAAACAAACCTAGTCTTGTGAGTTTGATAGTTTATGCCTCTAATGGCTAGAGTTGAAGTATTATATACCTTCTTCCCTAATCTATCCATAAATTTGCTGTCCTTGTCACTGGGAAACAGAGAGGTGGAGGGAAGCTGTTTGGATGATTTATCTGCTGACACTGCAATGACAGCAGGGTCTGCAGGGGGTTCTTGAATAGGAACTGTGTATCCTGAGGAACTTTATAAAATCTATCTGGATGTTTACCAGCTGGGGACTGTGTGTCAGGGGTCTGCAATGCAGCCAGAAGGGCATAATGAAAGGCTGGAAGCAAAGGAGAGACTGCAGATGGAGAGGATTGATCCATATGCAATAATTCAAAGTATCTCTTTTTTGTTTCAGAGACATTTGAGGCCTGCCATTTAAAATGTTATCTCATCAGAGAAATGGTGTCCCCAAAGGAGAATTCCTCTTCTGGTGATTCAGGACTAATAGAGTCCTCCTCCTCAGGTGTAAGGTAGCCACTGGGGGAATTATATGTGGGAGCAATAGATAAGTGATTCATCAGAGAAAGACAGTTCCTCTTCTGAATCCTCTAAGGCCTGCACAGGTGTAGGGGTTGGTACAGGTACCTGAGACTGGGAGGGCCTGGAAGGCCTTGAAAAGAGTTTGTGAAAAAACGTCCTATCCAGGAGCTGGTTCAGCTTCTCTATGTTTTAATTTCTGTTTCCTCTTCAGAGGAGCAGAAGGATGTGCTGACTTAGAAGCCAACACCTGGGAGGATGGAAAGGCTAGAGTAGGCCCTGCTATGTCCTCAGCCATGGTTCCCCTTCACCATGAGGGGCTGATGGCTGATCAACCTCAGTGGATGTACTCTGTGTTTCCGCCAAACTGGCTTCCACCATGGTTCCTGGTTCTAGCTGTGAAATGGGCGTCCATTGAGACACTGGGCTAACATCCGCCTGGAGAGTCTCACCGGACTCCTGAGGTGCAGCATGGGCATCAGGCCTAACTTTCTTGGCTTTCTTCCAAGTTGGCTCATCAGAGATACCTACCACACCCTCCATGCCTAACGCTAGATGCCGGAGCCTCTGATTTTCTAAATAAAGCTTTAAGGGAGCTAGATGGCTGCAAAGCATTTTAGGTACAAAGGATTTGCAAATATCGCAAGATGTATGGTCATGGCCTTCATCTAAACAGAATAAGCACTTGTCATGCATGTCCTTGTGTGGAATTTGTGTTCCACAAGCATACTTCCCTTTCCTATTTTACATGTACATTTGAAAAGCAAAAATATGGAAGCAAAAAACCCAAAGGGGTACTTATCTGTATCAGACGACTGAAACAATGAACAAACTGATTCCCGGAGCTGGTGATCGGAGGTCTGTAGATCACTGTGGCAGAAAAGTTCTGAAGGGGGTATTGTGCAGACATCACTTTTATACACGACATCGATCTATGGCTCTGACAAGCAAGGCAGCATGTACCTCTACTCCTAAGACTTTGGTATACTGGCCGGATATCCAGTGTTGCAGGCGGCAACCTCCCCACAATTACAAATACTGCAAGATGAGAATAGAAGGACATCAGTGTCTTCACAGCAATCTTTCTAAACTCATGCATATTATCAAGGTAATCATTTATTTTCTGCTTAGCATTCTGCAATTGCTCAGCTTCTTGTTCTGTGAGATCTCCCCTATTCTGAAATACTTTTAACAGTCCCTCTAAATGATTCTTGTTACTTTTTAACCATATTTCTGTCTCTTTGACTTCCACCCTCCTTTTAAACACCATTTTAACTTTATACTACTCTCCAGCTATATTTTAAGAAGACATTTCTATCTTCTCTAATAACTCTGAAATAATTTCCACAACCCATTCCTTAAATTCCTCTCTTTTCAACAGATAGGTTTGAAAGCACCAATGTCTCATTTTTATTTCATTACCCCATGTTTTTATTTTAGTTATTATTAGCGTGTTATCTGAAACAGTTATTGGACGAGTATCAAAACCTTCAATTCAATACACACATTCCTGTGAAATGTAAGTTCTGTTTAGCCTAGCCCAGGTTTTGTATCTTGGGGAATAATATGTAAATTCACTCAGTACTCCTACTACTGAATTTCACATCTTAAATTCTCCAAAAATCTACCCTCCATTCTTATATTTCCCCTTCTGGAACTCCAGACACATCTTCACTGCTGCAAATCAATTTCCAGTCCTCAGCTATAAGTAATATTCCTTGCTGAAAACGGATTATTTCTCCCAGAATTTTCTTAAGCTCAATTAAAGCAATTTTAGGTGGAATATAAATACACGCCAGTGTAATCCCCCTCCCTTACCAGTAGTCCCTTAGTAAGTAAGTCTATTGTTATCTTTTTTTTATACTCTTCTATCACTATCCTCTTGCAATTAATATAAGTACTCATCTTTTTCTTTGTCCCAGGTATTTTGTTGAATGACTATCCTAAGAACCTTTCTTTATCAAATTCACATGTTCATTTATTTCTAAATGTCTCCTATAGCATAGCTATTTGCATTCTACATTTTTAAATATAGTTCACTAATCTTTCTTTTTTGTATATTTCTGGAGACCATTAACATTTAAAGATAATATAGAAAGTGTTATTATCACCACCTTTTATTTGTAACAGCTTTTCTGTAAAGTATTTAGCTCCAGCTTTGGGTTACATGCACACACTAATGTTTGGCAGGTTGAACTTTTATACAGTTATTACTTGTCATATCCATTTGAGTCTATGGCACATCTTAGAAAACATTTTGTTTTATTGAAAGCCAAAAAAACCCCCCACTAAAATCTATTAACTTAATACGAATACACAAAACTATGTACCTCTTCAAATACTGAAGTTTTACCCTTCCAGTAGGAACAACTGTCCCAAACTCAGCCACACTCACAGACGTTGGTTAACCTAAAAGGACTGTTATCCATGCTACAATGGATGGTAAAGCCTATGCTTCTACCAAGTGCCATCTTGTTTATTACTATTTCAGAATGGGAGAACACTTGAATGCTTTCAGAAAAATCATCTCCTAGCCATTGAAAGAAATAAGTATTTTGTTTTTATTGCTCTTTATCAGATTATCTCCATGGAGACATGAGAACCAGATACAGAATTGCTTCTACAAGCATTTATTTATTTGTTACAGGAAAGCTTTATTATATTCAGTGTTTTGTTTTATTTATTTGCTTTCTCTTAAAACTTGTTACTGGATCAAGCCAAGAATCTTAATCCAGTCATTCCCCTATGCAAGCAAGAGAAAAAGCACATACATTTTTCTTTTATCATACTCTTTTGAACAGACTTTTCTCCTTTTTTTATACTGCAGTGCCTACATTTCTTAAAACTGAACAAGGAGAAAGAGAAAAGAAGAAAAAACAGGGGCATCTGTTTACTTTGGTATCCCCACTACACCTGAAAATGGCTGAGAAAACTTTACTTTATAGCATGCAGAGTATATCATGCACTAATATTGATAAAAACAAAATTTTGTTTTACTTTACAGTTAACACTCTCTCCCCCTCCTCTTCCCCTCTCCTCTCCCCCTCCTCTTCCCCTCCTCTTCCCCTCTCCTAAGTGCTCTGCCGAATATTAATTATATAAAGTACGGCATATGCTTTACTGCCCCCAACTTTAACAAAGTAAAAAAATGTCCACTACATCCTGGTTTTCTTATTCTATCTTCTTCTTCTTCACCTTTCAGCTGCTCCCATTAGGGGTCACCACAGCAGATCAGAGGTCCACAGAACAAGTGGCAGTAGGATTTTACGGTGTTGAGTTGCCTGCCTGGCGCCCAGCCTCCCTCAGAAGGCACACACACCTAGGCCCAATTTAGAGTGTCCAATCCACCTGCAGTTCTCTTGCTCTGTCATATTTAAAAAATATAATTAATGCTTTGTAATCCTACATTTATCAGTTTCCAAGTTTCTGGTTTTATTCTTGTTTATCTCAGTCTCCCCAAATCCAGTCTCTGCTTCATTTCCAATGTAGACTCAGTTTTTCTAGTCAACTCTTGTGTTTTTTTCTGTTTCTAAAGCATCGTAAAAGGTTTTGCTGGCACAGTCTCTCTTCTTACCAGAAGAGCAAGTAGCAGAATATCCTTCTGTTTCACAGCTCACTTTTTGTTGGACGCACTTTTGTATTTCCTTCTTAGCATGTTCTGCATCAAAAAATGATTTTGCCCCTCCAGGAAAGAATATTCTGAAGATAGCAGAGTACAACAGTTTAAATTGCATGCTTACTTCTTGACATTTCCTGATTAGTGGAATAAATATACCCCTGCCTGGTGTACAGTATGCAATCATTTCCCACAAGCACTTTACTGTCTCCCACTTTTAGTACTTTGTCCTTCTGCCACAGTTTTGAAAGGATCAACAACTTCTGCTGGTAGGACTACATCTTTACTGTTAAAGGTCTAGGTTACTTTCTCATGGCTGGGTTTGGAGCATACACACGATGCACCCTTTCAATTAACAATTCCTGCTGTGGAATACCAGCGCAGTTGTTTATTTGTGCTTTCATTAAATTAATACAGTCTATTCCTTCCAGGTACAGCAGAAAATCTCAGGTTTTCCCTATGTGCTCTGTCCTCTAATTCTATTATTTGTTGAAACATCTCTTCTTGCTCAGTTTCATATTCAACAGCCTTTTCTGGATTTTGAGCTCTGATTTTTTGCAGTATTACCACCTCATCTGAATCTATATTTAAAGCTTATTCCATTTTTTCCAACCTTTTACTTGAGTTGATATATTTCATCAGGGTTTAAAATAAATGAAACATTGAATCAACTCTGAGTACATCTAACTTTTTTACCTCTCTCTGAATCCTAGTGAAACAAGGGCCTGAAGTGTTGATATCCTGCAAGCACATGTAATGGACAAGGAAAAGGTTTTTCCAAATGATGAAAATTATAAAACCACTGAACCAGATTTTCTGCACAAGAACAGGCAAATCATTCACTTACTCTAGCTACAAAGCTGAAGAAGGTTCTTAAAAGGCAGGTGAGGATGTAGAATCCTTTAAGGAAATGCTTCACAAGCTGGTAAAGGGTCAGGTGTGGCCTACACAATGTCATAATAAATTGAAATAGCAAGCATATTCACCATGCCAGTAGATCAACTGAGATCCTAATCACAAAGGTGCCTGAAGTAAGTGCTCATTTCCTGCACAGTAACCAATTCATGCAACCTAGCATAGTTCTTTGTCCAAATGTAGAAAATATATTCAACCTACTAGCGTATGTGTGCTGGGTAAAAGAGTTGCTGACATCTTCACTCCCCTCTCTGAACCTAGACTGAAGATCTACTAAAACAACATGGCCTACAGGAGAACACATGTCCTGGGGTGAGCTAATTATCATCCAACAGTGGAAGAATTCCTTGGCCTAAACTAGTATGTTTTTCTATATTGCTAAAGATCTCATGGTCTGAAACCATCATGGTGACAGTGATAAATTCCAGTCTTTTTGCTATGAATGTTCTGATGAGATGTATACAAACATGGGAAGGTATACAGCAATTCCCCTGACATGCAACAGAGAATGTGTTCACTACAACTTTCTTCCTTTATTACCGAATAGCAGAAGATGGATCTGATTGGAAACTGGGTCATCTGTGGACTGCAGCACTACTGGAAAATCTAAACCAGACATGACTCCTAATTTCTCAGCTCCAGGAAAGGAGTGCAGCTTTACTCCAAGATGTGAATTCCTGCATGAATTGTGCTCCTCTACTGGCTCATTATCAATTATGCCATTAGTTCTTGGCACTGGAAGCATGAATGTATGATTTCTTGTTTGTTAGGTATGACACAATGGACTGGGCATCAGACTGGATCAGGAGAGGCTCCAGAACATCTTTCTCTGAGAAACATTCAAGGCCAGAGAAGACCACAAGTAATTCTGAATTGCCAGGATCAACCTCTCATAGGGGAGCACCTCTTGAACCATGGAAGAGCTATGAGGAATCCTCACCTAGCCACCAAAGTATCTATTACTAAAATGTGTGACTGTTTCACATAAAGGACATGAAATCTCATCTGTGTATTGCTGGAGGTTATCCATTAATTCAGGCCCTAGTGGCAATGGTCAAACACCTAAAGATGACCAAGTGCATGGTGACACTGCATTCATTAATACCTGCAAGTTATTGCAACACTAATTCTTAAGTACATGAAAGACACCATGAAGATTGTGGTGGTCATCAGGTCTAGAAGATGTAGGAAAGGTTCAAGGCTAGACCTTGTGCTAAGCCCCCAAAGACTGCCAAGGCAATGACCTCCTGGGATTTCACTAACAACAAAGAAATGTCCAACACAGTGCCAGTGAAGGTCAGGGTAACATATGAACTATAAAGTAATGGATTCACAGTCAGATCTCAGATGGAAACACAACTGAGCTAAAAAAAAAATATTACAGGTAGGACTGCAAATGAAAGTGAAATAATTTGTGTTATTGTTCGACATAAGTGAATTCATTCAGGAAAATTTACTTACCTAACTCAAAACTTAAATAATGCATCTTACAAGTACTACCTTTCTCAAACTGTACTTTCTATGTTGATATCTGGTTTTGCAACAACAGAGGTTCATTTCATACTGTCTTTACACTCAAGGATAGGGCTATGGTCCATATTAAAATATATGACAAACCAAATCAGTTTTAGTTGTCAAGGAAATTATCTGGTTAGGTATGATAGAATTTATTGGAGATAACTCTTCACTATCTAAAAGGGCAAAAATATTTTACCTAGAGAATAATTTTTCATAAATACAGAATGTGCACAGCCATTTTCAAATGAAAAAGAAAATAGAATACAGTTCTTCATAATTCAAACATACTTAAATATCCAGTATATTCTTTTGTCGTGAACAGTCCTTTTTTTAAGCATCCGCCATCCTTTCATTATCAACAGGTATGCTATTCAAACTATACAATGGGTACGAAATTAAACTATCAGAAAAGACTTTTGTAACCTCCATGTATCAAATTAGAGGACTGAACCAACTGTGAAGCATATTCAAAAAAGACACTTCCAGTGTTTACATACAAGACCAAGTTGTGATTATTTTAGCAAGAATCTCCATAAACAATAGTATATGAAAATTGTTATATCTGGAAGTATGTATTTTTAAACATAACGATTACTGCCAATAGCCTGCAACAGAGTCCTGCATTTGGGGGGGGGGGGGGCAAAAGCTGCAGCTAGTGTACCATGGGTTAAACCCAAGAAAAGACTGGAATACAGTACTCACAAAATTCCAACTGTTAATGACAGACTAATCAAAGGCAGAGTAGTAAGGATAACAGTAAATATGAAGCCTGGTATGAAGTAAGTGATCCATGGTAAGAGTATATTAGGTGGGGAAACTGAAGCACGGGCACACAAATGCCAAAGAATGGGGATATGCTGATTACATAAACGGGTGTACTAGATTAGGGTATACAGGGGCCAGAATGCCAGCAGATCCTCCTAGGGAATTGGGTTCAATAGGTAAACAGTAGGGGTGTAATGGGAAGCCTTAGTCACAATGAACTGAGTAGTCCCAAACATAGCAAGTGCAAGATGGCAGGCTCTGTTAAACACACTGCAACTGTCTAGTGCAACCTATTGCAAAAAGAAGTTATATACTTACCATAATGTTCCATCTGTGTTGTCTGCTTCAGTCTTCATCAAACCTGTGGGTCTCGGTTCCAACCTCAGAATGAACTTGGCCATTAGCAAGCTAAGGATTCCAAGCTAAAGCTCCTCCCACCCTACCTATACTACCTCACTCCTCCCAGATACCTTAGATCGAGTTTGCTGCCAATTTTCTCAGTAGAGAAAATACATACTTAAACAAAAGAGCTTAAAAGATGCTCAGGAGCTCAAAACAGGAATGGAGGTTGCTAGTATTATCCATCAGGTCCTTCAGATACAAGGAAGGAGGGTTGATGAAGACTGAAGCAGACAACACAGATGGAATGTTATGGTGAGTACATAACTTCTTTATCTGCTGTTATCTGTTCAGTCTTCATCAAACCTGTGGGGCAGAGTCCCTCGCTAATTAGATCTGGGTGGCCTCATGGAAGGATATTCCAGAATACTGCAGAGCCAAATGCAGCCCCATTCCTGGAAATATCAAGTTTGTAATGTAAAATAAAGGTGTGAGAAAGAATAGTTGTGTGAAATCTTACCATATCCATAGATGTCCTTCTCTTCTATGTTGCAGTATTCTTTACACATGGGTTGTTTTTCGCCCAATGACCCGACGTCTGGCCTGTATATAAAAGCTTATAGCCACTGGCACTATGTGGGATGTTGCACTTAGGCTCTAACAGAGTCAGACATAAAAGGACATCTGCACATACCATCTTCAGAACAAGGAAGCCCCATGAGGAACAGTCCTAAGGCAAACAAGGAGTCATCTTAGGAAGAGACAAGTTGCAGGGGGAAGGCGGGAGGGACAGAATACTGAAACATAGAAGAGAAAGACATCTATGGTTATGGTAGGATTTCACACAACTATTCTATGTCCTTCTATTCAATGTTGCAGTATTCTTTACACGTGAGAGAGTGCCAAAGCTTAGTGGGAACATAGGGAAGAGGAAGGAGCAGAAGAAGAATGTGAGGAAGAATTCTACACAAATCCATGCAGAATAGCTCTAGCAAAACCTGCCCTGGATCTAGAGATGGTGTCCAACTTGTGATGTTTGGTAAAGGTATGGACTGAGGACCAAGTAGCAGCCTCCAAAATGGAATTAATATCCACGCCTTTAAAGAAAGCCCCCAATGAAGCAACTGATCTGGTGGAATGGGCTCTGACAAATAGCCTTTGAAATCCAAGATGAAACAGTTTGTTTAGAAACACATAAACACAGAGCCCTGGGAAGAAAAGACACAAAGCTGATCTGACTTCTTTATAGCTTTTGTCTCGTCAAGGTAAAATCTGAGTTGCCTTTGTACATCCAAGGTATGCAAAGTCCTCTCACTACAGGACTGAGGAGAAGAGAAGAAGGTGAGCAATTGGATAGACTGATTAAGAGACAAGTCATTCACCACTTTAGGCATGAAAGAAGTATTAGTTCTCAAAGACACTGTCTTTGTGGAAAACCAAGAAAGGAGGGGATGTCATCAAGGCCCGAATCTCAGAAACCCTCCTACCAGAAGTAAAGGCTACCAGAAGCATGGCTTTCAAAGTGCAAAACTTCAAAGGAGCCAAGGATGGAGGCTCAAAAGGAGCCAGAGTTAGCTTCTCTAAGAGATAGTTAAGATCCGAAGGAGAAGATACTGGTTTTCTGGGAGGTTTCCTGTGGATGACACCTTTAAGAAAAAGTTTAACCTCCATTCTGGAGGCTAAGGGAGGTGTTAATAACAGACAAGCAGAAAGAGCAGAGCAGTGGACTTTCATAGAGGAATATGACAAGCCACTATTAAGAAATTCACACAAGTAAGAAAGTACAATAGTAATGTCCACAGATAGTGGATCTATACTTTTTTTGAGGCACCAGATAGAAAATCTTTTCCATTTGGAAATGTAAGATTTTTTAATACTGGGTTTCCTGGCCTCCTGCAAAAACTTAAGCACACTCTGAGAAAAAAGGTGCCTGAAAAGGATCAAAAATTGATCACCCACAAGGTCAACTGTAGTGTTGATAGATGTGGATGAATCAAGGATCCCTTGTCTTGTGTAAGTCAACAGTGAGTCAACTTGTGGTAATGACCATTGGCTAACTAAAGAAGAGGAGGAAACCAATGCTGTCTTCGCCAAAAGGGAGTCACCAACAAGATTTTTGGTCTGTCCTGCTGAATTTTCAGCAAGACTTTTTGAATTGAAGGGAAGAGGGTAATGCATAAAGAAACATCCCCTTCCTTGAGAAAGACAGGTGTCCACTTTCCAGGACACCAGATGTGGGACCTTGGCACAAAAGAGAGGAAGTTGTCTGTTTTGAAGGAAGGCAAAGAGGTCAAGATATGGAGTACCACACTAGTGAACTAGATCCAGGAAAACATCCCTGTGAAGCATCCATTTGTGGGATTGTGTCATGGATCTGCTTAATGTATCCGCCACAGAGTTTTGAGCTGAGGGTAGGTAAACAGCATGATGGATTACTCTGTACTAGACAGCTAATTCCCATGTCTTGAGGGTTAACCTGCAAAGAAGGTAAGATTTGGTCCCCCCCTGCTTGTTTATGTACCAGAAGACAGTGGTATTGCCTGTAAAAATCTTCAGGGGAACTGGTAGGAAAAGAGGGTGAAAGGTTTGCAAGGCTAGAATCAGAGCCCTCATCTCTCAGATGTTGATGTGCTCCCTCTCCTTAGGTGGAGACCAAAGACCCTGAACTTTCATGGAAGCAAAGGTTGCCCCCAGCCTATTTCTGAGGCATCTGTGAACATCTGTTGAGAAGGCTGAGGTAAGAGAAGAAGAAGGCCTGGATTTAGAGACAGTTGTTGAATCCACCAGTGGGGCTCTGTTTTCAAGCAGGGGAGGAGAGGAACCAGGACATCTAATGGGTGATCATGCTGAGACCAGGTTGTCTTTAGAAACCATGAATCTGAGAAGTCTTTGAAATTCCCTGGCCAGGATAGAAGGAACAGGCAGAAGGCTTTCCATGAAGTACATAAGAGAGAGAACCTTGTCTGCAGGCAGGAAAACCATCATCAGATCTGTCCTGAACCTGCACCCTAAGAAGATGTGATCCTGAGACGGAGTCAGACTGGATTCTTTGAAATTTATTGTGAACCCTAGACCCTGAAGGAGATGAATGGACTCCACAAGGTCTTAAGACAATTGATCCAAATTGTTGTCCAGAAAAAGAAGATCATCTAGGTAAGGATAAACCTGCACCCCTTGGACCCTCAGGAAAGCAATGGCTGGGGTGAAACACTTTGTGAAAACATTTGGGACATTTGAAAAACCAAAAGGCAAGGCAGAAAACTGAGTGCAAAGAACCCACCAAGAAACGTAAAAATCCCAGCATGCAAAAAACTCCCTTACCAGCCTCAGTAAGAAGCTGAGATCCCTCATAAAATCCTCCAAAGCTAGTTACGAAAATAAAATTGCCAAAGATTCTAAAGACAACCACAAGGCATTCTATAGCTATGTCAAGAATCTAAATGGCAATGCTAAGATCTGCTCTGAGCGACAACAGAATGGCATTAAATATACTGATCCCAAGGATATTGCCAATATCCTGGCAGATCGATTCAGTGCCAACTTCACCCACCTCTGACCCCCTAAAGGGCCCATCTCAATACCGAAAGATTGCCAAATTCTGGTAATAATGGCACACAGGTAAAAACCACACTCTCCAAAGCTAAGACTACAGCATCCATGGGACCAGATGACATCCCGGGCTGTGTACTACATGGTCTACAAAATGAACTGGCACCTCACCGAAGTGTCATGTTTAATCATAGCCTCATCTCAGGCTTCATGCCCACTGAGTGGTGCACAGCTACAGTTATCCCACTCCAGAAGTGGGGATCCATCTTGGATCCTAGGAAGTACCACCCCATCAGTCTGACAATCCTGATCTGCAAGGACATGGAACTTATAAACAAAGACATTGGCAACATTCAAACACTGGACCCCACCCAGTTTGGGTTTGTGAAGGGCCAATCTTGTCTCCTGAACCTGACTGACTTCTTCAAATTTGTCTCCAGAGCCGTGGATGAGGGTAAGGCGGTCCACACAGCCTATCTGGACCTCGCCAAGGCCTTCAACACCATCCTCCACTCTGGAATCATAGATAAACTTACTAAGCTAGGCATTAATCCCTACGTCACTCGATGGGTTGCCAACTGGCTTACTGACAGAACCCACAATGTAAAAGTAACTGACTCCAAATCCAGCTCCAGACAAGTGGAGTACCTCAGGGTTCAGTTCTGGGACTGCTCTTGTTTGGTATCTACTTCTCTAATGTACAGGCCAACACCAAGGGACTCTGGCTAACAAAATTCACAGATGACTGCAAACTGGGAGCAATTATTGAATCCCCAAATGATGTGGATATTCTACAAAATGGCCTTACAGAAACAGATGCTTGGTGCCAGAGCCATGGGCTCAAGCTCAATGCCAAGAAATGTATAGTTATCCCCTTTTGGAAAAAACATGTACCCATGAATTGCCACATAGGTGGCAGTACACTAAACACTGAAAGTGTGATAAGAGACTTAGGGACACAGGTGGACAGTGGTCTCACCTTCGATAACCACATCGCCACAACAGTCAGGAAATCATTCTATGTGGCACACCTCATCACTAAGGGCTTTTCATCCAGAAAAAAGGAGGTCATTGTCCCACTGTACTCATCCCTCATTAGACTCATTACAGAATACAATGTCCCGTTTGGTATGTACCTCTCAAAACATCTGCAACAACTGGGAAGGCCGCAGAAATACCTCACTAAAAAAAATCACAGGTCTAAAGCAGATGCCCTATGCTGACCATCTAAAAAAACTCCAGCTATACTCTGTCGCATATCGTCGACTCAGAGGCAATCTCTGCTTAACATACAAGGCCATTTCAAACCCAGAGCTGTTGGACATGCTACACTTAAAGAAATCCCAATCCCTCAGAGCCACACGCTCCAGGGATCTAAACCTTGTCATCACAATGAACAAAACATGCTGGAGGGATAGGTTCCTGACCCAGAGACTCCCCAGATTCTAGAATAGACTGCCCACACATGTCATGCAGAGCGCCTCTTTGGCCATCTTCAAAAGGAACCTTGACAATCGGATGGGAGATAGGAAATTCACTCTGGGGATCATGTCAGTCACCCTGCTAGAAATGGGTCCAGGGAAGTAAATATTGTGGGAAGAAATAGCCAGGGAATTGTTATGGCTAGGCTTGTATAGGCCCTAGGGCCGAGTACCATCCTATGAACTATTGAGATCTAGGGAAGCCATGAAAGACTGAGGAAAATTCAGGGGAAAAAGTGTCTGATGTCACAGCATCCAGAAAGAAGACACTACGAAGAAAGTGTTTAAGTGGGAGAGGTCTAGAATTGTCCAAGGATCATTCCTTCCTTGACACCAGAAACATTCTGGAGTAAAATCCCCTTCCTCTCTGATGTACAGGTACAGGCTGAATAGTGCCTTGAGAAAGTAGCTGAGATAGGAGCTGAGGAAACAGATGAAGTTGACAGGTAGGGGGCTGAGGAATCCCCATGAAAGAAGGAGGAGTCTTCCAAGTCATAAAGTGACATTTTTGGATGATGGAAAGAACCCAGGCATTCTGAGTGATCTTTACCCAGGTTGGAAAGGAAAGAGACAGGTGACGAGAAAGAGGTGTATGACTTGGAAAAGAGTAGTGGTTGCCACAGAGAACTGGGCCTGGCCTGAAAGGGCTGCTGAGTAGGATGAACAGGAGCAGTAGTTTTGGATTGAGGGGGTCTCCTAGTAGACTTCTTAGCCCTAGCACCAGAAGAAGAAGCAGAGGAAGAATGAGCAGGTCTACTAACAAAGGATGTTTTTGCAGGGAAATTTCTATGGAATTTGGGAACTGGTGAGACAAACAAATGTTTTAAGTCCTGAAGTTCCTTTCTTTTTTCCTGTACAGCTTTAAAGAATTCTGCAGTTGCTGAACCAAAAGGTGCAGATTTATCTAGATGAGCATCAAGTAACTTCGCTTTTATGTCATCAGGCAATGATTGAAGCCTTAACTAAGAATGTCTCCTAAGCACAGAGGCAGAAGCAGCACCCCTGGAGGATGGTTCTACAGCATCATAGCTGCACTTGATGGAATGTCTAGCTACCTCAGAAGATGCAGACAAAAATGAAAGAACCTGTGACTTAACCTCTGGTAACTTAGCCAAAATCTGAGAAGCTTGAGAAAGCAAAGCCAACAAATATCTAAACATATATGTCTGGTAATTAATAGCTCTAATACCTAAAGTAGCATAAGTACATACCTTCTTACCCAGTCTCTCAAAGATTTTGCTTTCTTTATCAGAAGGAAGAAGCTTGGCAGAAGGAGGCAAGCGAGAAGATTTATCAGAAACAATGGAGACCACAGCTGGATCAGCAAAGGGGCACTTATAGAGAAACTTGCAGTCATCTGGTACCTTATAAAATCTGTTAGGAGCAGAGTCCTGGGAGTCAGGTGTTTTGGAGGAAGAAGCAAAAGCATCCAGGAAAGCAGGAAGGACTGGAGGAACTGTAGAGGTTGGGGGAACCTCCATTTGTAGCAGATCATAATAATGCTTTTGTTTCTCAAAGATCTGGGAGCAATCACACTTGAAGAACTCCTGCATCTTATTAATGGTTTCTCCAAAGGAAAGTTCTTCAATTGGGGAATCCCCCCCATTAGACTCCTCCTCAGGAGAAGCATATTTCAGAGGGTAAGTAATCTTGGTGGAGTACTCAAGGGTGTCTTCATCAGAAGAGGAGACCTCAGAATCAGAGGAGAGAACCTGAGGTCCAGCAGCTTGCACAGGAGAAGAAGTAAAGGTAAGAAGAGGGAGCAAGGAAGAATAATGCTTCAAAGCCTTAATATAAGACCTTGGGAAAAGGCATCTCAAATCAGATCAAGGGGTGGAAGAGACGTTCGGATGTTTGGTCTTTTTTTTTTCTCAGTGTCTTTCAGTAATAGGGGACAAAGAAGAGGAACCCGACGTAGACCTAACATCCTGCATAGACAGTGAAGGATCCCTAGTCAAAATGGCACAAATGCTGCCAGAGTTTTCCAGCAAAACAAGCCTCGGTTTCCCCATGTCATCCAGTGTGGATGTCTGTATTGCCTCAGACCTGCTAGGATCCGAATCCTTGACTGCTTCCCCAGAAGTACCCACCAAAGAAACAGACCCGACCTCCAAACATACCACTGGGTCTTTACAGACCTCAAAGGGAATGTCAGAGGTAGTAGGCGCAGCTGAAAAGGTTTCAGGTTTTTGCTTACTTACCTTCCTCTTCAAACTTTGCATGGCCGAAGGACCCACAGCACCTTCCACAGCTTCTCTAGTGAGATGTTTGAGTTGTTGATTCTCAAGATAGAGATTTAAGACAGAAAGAAGGCTACATAAAGTCTTTGGCATGAAGGCCTGACAAATGGAACAGGAACAGTAATCATGACTAGGCTCTATGCAAAAAAGACAGACATCGTGGCTATCTTTATGTAGAATCTGCCTTCCACACCTCCACTTGCCTCTCCTGGATGACATGAACAACACCAAACAGCAGTAGCAATAAAAAGAATCCCCAGTGTGGTACTTATCTGAAGCTGACAGCAACACGTGGAATCCGACTGCAGACCATACATAAGAGTCAACCTTCCGAATGGCGGTGAAAAAGTTCTGAGTATGGTATATGTGGGCGCCCTTTTACGGCTGATGCTGTCACAGCCTATGTGCAACATCCCACATACTGGCAGTGGCTATAAGCTTTTGTATACAGGCCAGATGTCAGGTCATTGGGCAGAAGACAACCCATTTGTAAAGAATACTGCAACATTGGTGCTGTGGTAGCGTTGTCGCCTCAAAGTAAGACGCTGTCCGGTTCAATTCTCAGCTAGAGCGTCTTCTGCGTGGAGACATGCATGAATGGGCGTACCTTCGTTGAAGGTTGTGCGTCAGGCCTGGCAAGCTGGTATGTAAAAATCAACTGCCAATCATTAGTGGACCGGAGTTCCGCTGTGGCGACCCCTAACTGGGAAAAGCCGAAAGACACAAACAAACTGTAACATTGAATAGAAGGACATCTTGCCCATGAAGCAGCCACACTAATATCTTCCAAAGAAACCCTAGATGAAAAGGCCTGCGATGTGGCTATGGATCTCTTGGAATGAGCTTTGACTTGTCTACGTAAAGGGACATTGTTCAACGAATAAGCATAATAAATACAATCTGGTAATTATCGAGCAATAGTAGATTTGACATCTGCTTTCCCTTTTTTTGGAACCGGAGAAAGCCACAAAATTTCCAAAGCTGCCGCCTCCTTCTGATTGGGTGGAACATTGGGCAAGTGGTGTTTTGGCTTGGGGAGATTTAAAAAGGGAATGTAGTAAAGTACAGTTGTGTACACTTACCATAAATGTAGATGTTCGAGTGTATTCACTGTTGCAGTCATTACATATGGGTAATCTGCTGGCAGGTTGCCCTCAGTCTGCCTGAATAACAAAGTCTTGGGTCCTGCGTCGGTTGCTGTCTCTTCTTCCATGACGTCAGGTCATCAGGGTATAAAACATGCAGCTGACACCATTTTATTCAGTTTTTCTTGCCCCAGATGTCAGGTGCCCTCCAAATGGGGAGCAAAAAATAAATAACTAAATAAATAGAAATATATGTAAATGCACTTTTAGCAACATAAACTTTACCTTCATCTAAAAGCAAATACACCACAAAGGCTTTAGAATATAGGGAAGGAAAAAGAAGTTATAGAAAAGAGGGATGGCGGGTGGGTAACCCAGACTGCAACAGTGAATACACTCGAACATCTACATTTATGGTAAGTGTACACAACTGTACTATGTCCTTCGTGTTTCACTGTTGCAGTCATTACATTTGGGTAGAATCCCAAAGCTATGGATGGGAGGATGGAACTAAACAGCATTAGGAGCGGCTATAAGGCCTGCAGAACTGCAGTGGCAAAGCCTGCCCTGGATTTGGAGAAGAGAGGCAAATGATAATGCTTTGTGAAGGTATGAACAGAGCTCCAAGTAGCAGCTTCTAGAATGTCTTTGGTTGGAACTCCTCTGAGAAAAGCTGTTGAGGTAGAGGCAGCCCTGGTGGAATGTGACCTGATCCCCTTGGGCACAGGTTTACCATGCTGCAAGTAGCAGAAATGAATGCAGTGGCTTATCCACTTAGAAACAGTCTGCTTTGATATAGCCTTCCCCTCTGATCCTGCAGCAAATGCCACCAGTAGTTGCTCAGACTTTCTTAGAGATTTGGTCCTGTTTAAGTAGAATCTTAGTTGTCTGTGTACGTCCAATGAATGCAGAATCCACTCCCCCTTGTTCTGCAGATTTGGGTAAAATGTTGGCAGGTGTACTGTTTGGTTAAGAGCCACACTGGCTACCACCTTAGGCATAAAAGAAGGATTGGTCCTGAGGGACGCCCTGTCCGGGTAAAATGTAATAAAAGGCTCCACAGCCATGAGAGCCTGTAGTCCTGAAACCCTTCTTGCTGAAGTGATTGCCTAGAGGAAAGCTGTTTTCCTAGATAAAAATTTTATATCCACAGTAGCTGCTGGTTCAAAAGGAGGCAGGGTGAGTTTTTCCAGCAAAAAATTGAGGTCCCATGCAGGAGTTGGTGATCTGGGAGGCCTTATATTTTTGGCCCCTCTAAGATACTGTTTAAACAGAGGATGAGAAAAGAGGGGAGGCTCCGTGTTGTAATGAGCCAAGATGGCAGAAGCATGGATTTTTATTGAAGAAAAAGATAGGCCCTTGTCAAGTCCCTCAGTCAAATATTGTAAAATCTGAGGGATATTGGGCTTTGCTGTGTCCGTTCCTTGTGCTTGGTTCCAAGCACAGAATCTCTTCCCTTTATAAGCATAAGATTTTCTAGTTCTGGCTTCCGAAATGACATCCATCACAGATTTACTGACAGGTGTTGTTTGAATAATTAAATGATCAGCCATGCTGCAAGGTTCAGAGTTTGGACTTGAGTGTGCAGAATTTGATTGTTCTGCTGAGACAGTAGATGAGGTATTTGAGGCAAGTACCAAGGAGGGAGTTGAGACATATTCCTTAGAACTGGGTACCAGTGCTGGCGAGGCCAGTCCAGAGCAACTAGGATCATTTTTGTTTTTTCCTGTCTGACCTTTAGTAAGACCTTGGAGAGAAGAGGCAGAGGGGGAAAGGCATAGACTGATAGGTTTTTCCAACTGAAGGCTAGGGCATCCACTTTCCATGCTTGCCTGTGATAAGTCCTTGTGCAGAATTTGTCCAGTTGATAATTTTGGGGAGAGGCAAATAGATCTATGTCTGGGCTCCCCCATTTCTGTGTTAACATGCTGAAGATTTGTGGATCCAGTTTCCACTTGTGTGGGTCCATAAGATTTCCGCTTAGGTCGTCTTCCAGAGTATTTTGTTTTCCTGGCAGGAATTGAGCTTGAAGATGTATTTGGTAAGTCAAAGCTGTGTTCCACAATGCCATGGCTAGTCTGCAAAGGGGGTAGGAATGTGTACCCCCCCTGCTTGTTTATGTACCACATAACCGTGGTGTTGTATGTCTTTATCAGTAATTGTCCTAGATGAAGTAAGTCCATGAAGGCTGTCAGAGCATTCTGAACAGCTAGCATCTCTTTCTGGTTGATATGCAGATGCATTTGTTTTGGGCTCCATTTGCCCTGAATGCATCTCCCCGCCAGGTGGGCACCCCAAGTATAGTCTGATGCATCTGTAGTTAGGGTTTGGGTGGCAGGGGGTAGAGTGAATGACAGTCCCTTGTTTTGGTGACATGTCTCTGCCCACCAAAAAAACTCATGTTGTAGGCAGGGAATGAGAGGAATCTTTGTTTCCAGACTGTGACAATGTTGACTCCATAAACTTTTTAGGTACCACTGAAGTTTCCTCATATGCAGTCTCGCATATGGAATTAGTAGAATGCAGGATGCCATGATTCCCCCAAAGCCTGCAGAATTTGTCTTGCAGATAACTGGGATTTTTTTGCCATTTGTTTGAAGTATGTTGTCAGTTGCCTTTGTTTGTCTGGCATAAGGTAAGCCATCTGGGCAGTTGTATTCAAGCTTGCACCCAGGAATGTAATTATTTGAGAGGGTACCAGTTGGGATTTATTTTCATTTATTGTGCACCCTAGGCATGTTAGAAGCCTTTTTACAAATGCCAGATGTTGAAGAAGAGTGTCCTTGTCCTCTGATTGAACGAGACAGTCGTCCAGATAAGGATACATTTGTATGCTTCTTTGTCTGCAGAATGCAATCACTGGTGCCAGGCACTTTGTAAAGACACTGGGCGCAGTAGATAAGCCAAAGGGCAGTGCAGAGAATTGGTAATGCAAAAAACCTGCCTTGATGCGGAGGTATCTTCTGCACGATTCCCTGATTGGGATATGCAGGTATGCCTCTTTTAAGTCTAGAGTCACTAACCAAACGTTCCTGCCCAGCATAGGCAGTAGATGTTGTAAAGTCAGCATTTTGAATTTTGGAATGTCCAGGAATGTGTTCAAAATCAATAGGTCCAGTATTGGACGTCAGGCATTGTCTTTTCTGGGTACCAGGAAAAGCCTTGAATAAAAACCTTGTCCTTTTTCCTTTTCTGGTACTGGTTGAATAGCCCTCATATCCATAACTTGTTTCTGAGCCTCTGCCCAATGATTTTGTGGCAGATCTGGCCAACCATTTGGAATTGGCAGAGTATGGAAATTAAATCTGTACCCCTGGGATACTATGTTTAATACCCACTTGTCCTGGGTAATTAACTGCCAATTTTGAGCATGAAGTGCTAATTTCCCCCCCAAGGGGGCTGCCAAAAGGTAAGTGCTTGGTGAAGGTGGAGGGAAAGTCATTGAGACTGCTTACTGTAGGGTTGTGCTTGTTTCCTCCAGATTTGGAGGTGGAGGCACCCCATTGCTTTGACCTGTAAGAACCCTGTGATTGGTCTCTAGAGCCTTTTGAGCACCTAGATTTGCCTTGAGTGGCTCTGTTGGACATAGGAAAGGACCAATTTTTACTAGGCCAGTGCCTACTGAACCTGGGTGGTTGCACTTGTAAGAAATATTTTACAGTTTGCATAGATTTAGCTTTGGCTTCCATTTTCTTTAAAACCTCTTCTGCCTTATTACCAGAGTATCATGCAGCAAGGGGGCATCCAACAATTTAGCTTTAACATGATCAGACAGATTTTGCTCCTTGAGCCAGGCATGCCTTCTAATCACAGATCCAGTAACTGCAAGAGGCCTCCAAGGAATCAAAATCACATTGCAAAGTATGCTTTCCAACCTGTTCTGCTGAATGCAATAATTCCTGTAATTCTTTATTTTCCACACAATCAGAAATCAACATAATTTTCTGTTTCAATAAGCCCATAACATGCTGTTGATATTTAAGCATATGAAACTGGCAGTTTAAGGCTCTAATTGCCAAGGTTGCAGATGTATAAACCTTCTTTCCCCATCTATCCAGTGCCCTGGAATCTCTATCAGAGGGGGTAGGATTTTTGGCTGTAGAGGCCTTTACACCTTTGAGACCCTGTGAGATAGTCTCAGGATCAGCAGCAGGATTTTTTAATAGAAATTTGGAACCCTGTAATATCTGTCTGGCTTACTAGGAGCCAGAGGTAGGGAATCAGGAGCCATGCTTGATTCTGAAAACACATCATCAACAATGTCTAATACATGAGGTATTGCCAAAGGCCTATGCTGAGGAAGAAGAAGAAGGAAATCCCTAAGCCTCTTTTTTGATTCAGAGAAATCCTGACTCTCCCAGTGAAAATGTTCCCTTAAAGTATGCAAGGTTTCTCCAAAAGAGTAGTCCTCGGGAGGAGATGCAGATGGGATGGATTCTTCTGCATCAGAATCCTCACAGGGTGGAAAAGAAAATTCCTGATCAGAAGAGGAATCAGAAGAAATGGAAACCTGATCTGAAGATTCATAATCTGTGCCTTGCCTAGGCCTCTTAGCAGGGGGGGGGGTGGGAACCCCTGATAAAAGTAATTAAGTCCTCAGCCATTTTCATCATCTGTTTTTTAGGCATAGGGCCCTGAGCACATGGCTCATGCGTTGGTTTTTTAGACATTGTTTTTGAGGCTGGCGTCGACTTTATATAAAAATGTTGAGGCCTGAAAACACCCTTAGAAGCCGGTGCCTGCTCAGTGGCTCCGGACCCATCCAAGGGAGAGACATCTGCGGGTTCAATACTCTGAGAATCTCACGGCATACCAGACTCTGCATGGGTCTTGGTAGAGGCCTGAAACTCAAAAGTAGTCGGTATCAGGGGCTGCGAAAGCGCCTCACTGAGTACCGGCGAAATGACAACTGGCTTAGGAGAAGTTTTGTCGTCGGTTTTGGACCTCAATGGTCTGTCTCTGTCTTTTTCTTTGCGTTTTTTGTGAACTCCGGTAGTCAGATTGCTAACCGACAACATTTCAGGATAATTAAATCTTGATCCAAAATATTTAGAAGCAAAAATATACAGACGCTTAATAGTGCGTTGGTTAAATCTAGCACAGAAATGACAGCAAGGCATGTTATGATCTGGGCCTAGGCAAGGAATACAGTACAAATGAAAATCCTTATGAGGTATTTGCTTCCCACAAGTAATGCAATTATTAACTTTTACTGACATCGGTAAGGAGCAAGAAAAAGTTTCCCCAACAGGGTACTTAGCTTTAGTTGAAGACTTCGGTTCTGAAACTCGAATGCATCAGGAGTCGGCCAACTGGCACTTGCGAAAGTACAGTTTTGTACCTACCATAAATGTAGATGCTTGAGTGTCTTCACTGCTGCAGTCATTACACTAGGGTTATCCTGCCGTCAGGTGGTCCCGCAGTCGGCCAGAGTTCCAAAGTCTTGGTCCGGTGTCAGTTGCTGTCGCTTCTTCCCTGACGTCAGTGCGTCAGGGGTATATAAGATACAGCCGACACCATTTTCTTCAGTTTTTCTTGCCCCAGATGTCAGGTGCCCCCAAAAAGGTAGGCAATACATATTGCTAATAAAACATACAATAAGGTAAAAATAAAACCTTCAGTAACCTGCAAATACACCACATGGGTAGTATAGTGTAGAAAGGTATAGATATGACCCAGGTAAGAAAGAGGGGATGGTGGGCCAGTAACCAGGACTGCAGCCATGAAGACACTCGAACATCTACACTTATGGTAGGTACAAAACTGTACTATGTTCATCGTGTTTCACTGCTGCAGTCATTACACTTGGGTTGAATCCCAAAGCTGAGTCAGGGTGGCTGGTTCTATAGTGGGTTTGGTGTGGCTATGAGGCCCTGCAGCACTGCAGTGGCAAAGCCAGCTCTGGATCTAGAATAAAGAGGCAAGTGGTAATGCTTGGTAAAGGTGTGCACTGAACTCCAAGTTGCAGCTTCCAAAATGTCTTTGGTAGGTACTCCTCTAAGGTAGGTAGTGGAAGTGGCAGTTGCCCTGGTGGAATGTGGTCTAATGTTACTAGGTACAGGCTTCCCATGCTGTGTGTAGCAGAACCGGATACAGTGTCCTATCCACTTTGAAATGGTCTGCTTTGAAATAGCCTTTCCCTGTGATCCTGCATCATATGAAGCAAACAATTGTTCAGTTTTTCTGAAAGTTTTTGTTTTGTCCAAGTAGAAACGTAATTGTCTGTGTATGGCCAAGGAGTGTAGAAGTCTCTCCCCTTTATTCTGGGGATTTGGATAAAAGGTTGGCAAGTGAATAGTTTGGTTCAGAGCCACCAGATATCACCTTAGGCATAAAAGAAGGGTTTGTTCTTAAAGAAACTCTGTCTTGGTGAAAAATGATGAAAGGCTCCACTGCCATTAGTGCCTGTAGTTCTGAGACTCTTCGTGCTGAGGTTATTGCCAGAAGCATAGCAGTTTTCCATGATACATATTTTAATTCTGCTGAATTGGCTGGCTTGAAAGGAGGTAAAGTGAGTTTTTCCAAGACAAAATTGAGGTCCCAAGTAGGTGCTCTCCGGGGCAGTCTTATGTTTTTAGCCCCTCTGAGGTACTGCTTTAGCAATGGATGAGAGAAAATAGGAGGATCTGTGTTGTAATGAGCCGAGATGGCAGAGGCGTGGATCTTAATGGACGAGAAGGATAATCCTTTGTCCAGCATCTCAGTTAAGTATTGTAGTATCTGAGGAATGTTTGGGACGAGAGGGTCAAGGCTTTGAGCCTGGTTCCAGGCAAAGAATCTCTTCCAATTTTCTGAATAAGATTTCCTGGCGCTAGGCCTCCTGGACTCCAAAATGACATCCATAACAGCTTTAGAGAGAGGTGTTGTCTGTTTGGCTAATGAATCTGCCATGCAGCCAGGTTTAAGGTTTTGAGCTGACTTTGCAGAATCTGATTATTTTGTTGAGTCCGAAGGTGTGGAATTTGAGGCAAAATCCAAGGTGGGCCTTGAGCTAAGTTCTTTAAGATTGGGTACCAATGTTGGCGGGGCCAGTCTGGAGCAATCAGGATCATCTGTGGTTTTTCTTGTCTGGCTTTTAGGAGTACCTTTGATAGGAGAGGCAGTGGTGGGAAGGCATAAACTTTTAGGCTTTTCCAGCTGAACGAAAGGGCATCCACATTCCATGCTTGTGAGTGATAAGCCCTTGTGCAGAATTTTTGTAGTTGGTAATTCAGTGGGGAGGCAAAAAGATCTATGTCCGGGCACCCCCATTTTTGCGTTATCATGCTGAAGACTTGTGGATTTAATTTCCACTGGTGAGGATCCGTGATGTTTCTGCTTAAGTTGTCTGCCAAAGTATTTTTCTTTCCTGGCAGTTATTGTGCTTGCAGATGAACTTGATAAGTTAGAGCTGTGTTCCACAAGGTCATGGCTTGTCTGCATAGGGGGTAAAAATGAGTGCCCCCTTGCTTGTTTATGTACCACATAACTGTGGTGTTGTCTGTCTTTAATAATAATTGTCCTGGATGAAGAAGGTCCTTGAAAGCTGTTAGGGCATTTTGTACAGCCATCATCTCTTTTTGATTGATGTGGAGATGCATTTGTTCTGTGGTCCACTTGCCCTGAATACATTTTCCTGCCATGTGTGCTCCCCAGGCGTAATCCGAAGCATCTGTTGTTAAAGTCTGCCCGGTTGTGGGTATAGTGAAAGGCTGACCCTTGTTGAGGTGACATGCCTGTGCCCACCATCAAAACTCCTGTTGTAGGCAGGGAATTAGTGGTATTACTGTTTCCAAGCTGTGAGAGTGTTGAGTCCAAACACTTTTTAGGTACCATTGTAATTTCCTCATATGCAGTCTGGCACATGGAATTAGTAGTATGCAGAATGCCATGAATCCCAAGGCCTGCAGAATTTTTCTTGCAGGGAGTTGGGACTTTGTTGCCATCAACTGAAAATACTGAGTCAGTTGTCCTTGCTTGTCTTGCGTGAGGTAAGCCATCTGGGCCGTTGTATTTAAGCTGGCACTCAGGAATATTATCTCTTGTGAGGGCACTAGTTATGACTTCTTTTTGTTTACTCTGTACCCTAGGCAAATTAGCAACCTTTTTACAAATGCCAGATGCTTTAGGAGAATGTCCTTGCTCTCTGCTTGAATCAGGCAGTCGTCCAGGTATGGATATATTTGAATTCCTTTTTGTCTGCAAAATGCAATTACTGGTGCCAGGTACTTTGTGAAGACCCTGGGTGCAGTAGATAAGCTAAAGGGCAGTGCAGAGAATTGGTAGTGCATTGAACCAGCTATGAATCTGAGGTATCTTCTGCAATTTTGTCTGATAGGGACATGCAGGTATGCCTCTTTGAGGTTCAAAATAACAAGCCAAGCCTTCTTGCCCAACATGGGAAGTAGCTACTGTAGTGTCAACATTTTGAATTTCGAAACATCCAGGTAAGTATTTAGAGTAGAAAGGTCTAATATGGGTCTCCAGGCTTTGTCCTTTCTGGGGACCAGGAAAAGTCTTGAGTAAAATCCTTGTCCTTGTTCCTGCTGTGGCACTTTTTGAATAGCTCTCATGTCCATGAGGGCTGTAATTTGCTTTTGTGCCTCTTCCCATTGATTTTGTGGCAGGTCTGGCATTCCTTTTAGCCTTGGTAAAGTGTGAAAGTGGAATCTGTAACCTTGAGACGCAATATTCAGAACCCATTTGTCTTGGGTGATTGCTTGCCAATTTTGTGAAAAAAGTGCTAGTTTCCCCCCTAAGGGAGCTGCCAAAAGGGAAGAGCTTGGCATTGGAAGGGGGAAGTCATTGGGACTGTTTCCTGTAAGGCTGTGACTTGTCTTCACCTCCTTTGGGGTTGAAGCACCCCACTGTCGTGGTCTGTAAGAGCCTTGGGGCTGAGATCTGCCTCTTGGGTGTCTGTATCTACCTCTTTGTGGCCTGTCTGACACTGGAAAGGACCAATTCTTTGTAAGCCAATTTCTGCTAAATCGAGGTGGCTGTACTTGTAAGAAATCCTTCACTGTTTGCATAGATTTTGCCGTATCCTCCATTTTCTTTAATACCTCCTCTGCCTTAACACCCAATAAAATATCTTGCTGTAAAGGAGCATCCAATAATTTTGCCTTAACATGATCTGGTAAACTTTCTTTTAACCAAGCATGCCTTCGTATCACAGATCTTGTAACTGCTGCTGCTCTACAAGAAGCCTCTAATGAAGCAAAACTACATTGCAAAGTATGTTTTCCCACTTGTTCAGCTGCATGCAATAAATCCTGCATTTCCTTATAGTCAGGATGTTCTGCACTTGTACTCATTTTCTGTTTTAACTGACACATTAAAAATTGTTGGTATTTAAGTATGTGAAACTGGCAATTTAAAGCCCTCACTGCTAAAGTTGCAGAAGTGTAAACTTTCTTCCCCCATCTGTCTAATGCTCTAGAATCCCTGTCAGAGGGGAACTGGATTTTTAGGCGTGGAAGCCTTTACCCCTTTGGGACCCTGGGAAATAGTTTCTGGGTCAGCAACAGGGTTTTTATAAAGAAATTTGTGAGAGTCAGGGACTCTATAGTACCTGTCTGATTCAGAGAACACATCATCCACAATATCCAACACTGGCTGAATAGCAAGGGGCCTGTGCTGAGGCAATAAAAGAAAGTCTCTGAGCCTTTTCTTGGATTCTGAGTAATCCTGGCCCTCCCAATGGAAATGCTCCCTCATGGTATGTAAAGTTTCCCCAAAAGAATAATCCTCAGGAGGAGAGGCTGAAGGAATTGATTCTACAGCATCAGAGTCCTCATAGGGGGGTAAAGAGTATCCCTGGTCTGAAGAGGAATCAGAATATATGGAAACCTGGTCAGAGGAATAATAGTCAGTATCCTACCTAGACCTTTTATCAGGAGGGGGATGGGAACCCCTGATTAGAGTAATTACGTCTTCGGCCATTTTGAGCATCTGTTTTTTAGGCATGGAGGCCTGTCCAGGTGAATGCTGTACTTGCTTCTTTGTCTTTAATGGAGTTTTAGACTTGGCTGTAGTTTTAATGGTAAGTTGTGAAGGTCTGAAAACACCCTCAGAAGCCAATGTCTGCTCAGCGGCTCCGGACCCACCTGAAGGGTTAGTCTCCATAGGCCCAACACCTAGAGTATCCAGAGGCCTAGGCACCTCCACGTGGGAGTCGCTAGCGGCCTGTGGCTCTGAGGTAGCGGGTGTCAAGGACTGCGAAAGCGCCTCACTGAGAACAGGCGAACCAGCGACTGGCCTAGAAGAGGCTTTGTCATCAGTTTTGGACCTCGGATGCCTGTCCTTATCCTTGTCTCTGCGTTTTTTGTGCATTCCAGTCATCGGTTGTTCCGACGGCATGGTATAATTAAATCTTCGGCCAAATTAATGGTGAACAAAATCAAACCAACGTTTAACAGTGTGTTTGTTAAATCTAGCACAAAACCGACAACTAGTGACGTCGTGATCTGGGCCTAGGCATGGAATACATTAAGAATGAAAATCCTTATGAGGTATTTACTTCCCACAAGAAATACAATTATTAACATTTACTGACATCGGTCTGAGGCAAGAAAAAGTTTCCCCAATGGGGTACATAGCTTTATTGAAGACTTTGGTTCCGAAAATTGAATTTGATATCTCAGGAGTCGGCCGACTGGCACTTGTGAACTGCTTTTGTTTCGGGCATTGCGCGGCAAGAAAGACTGAAGAAAATGGCGTCGGCTGCATCTTATATACCCCTGACACACTGACGTCAGGGAAGAAGCGACAGCAACCGAAGCCGGACCAAGACTTTGAAACTCTGGCCGAATACGGGACCGTCTGATGGCAGGATAACCCTAGTGTAATGACTGCAGCAGTGAAACACAATGAACATCTGCTTCTGCTTCGGGCACCGTGCGGCAAGAAAGACTGAATAAAATGGTGTCAGCTGCATGTTTTATACCCCAGACCTGACGTCATGGAAGAGGAGACAGCAACTGACATAGGACCCAAGACTTTGTTATTCAGGCCGACTGAGGGCAACCTGCCAGCAGATTACCCAAATGTAATGACTGCAACAGTGAAACACGAAGAACATCCTCTGGATATGATTCCCTGCATCTATCAGTCATTTGTGATGGCTAACCAGGCTTTTAGGTGCACGGAGCAACGTCCCCTGGCTGCCTCCAGAGATGGACATTTGGGCAACACTTCAGGCATGCTGCAAGGATTTCTCTGGAGGAGAATCCAGAGAACCCTGATTCTGCAGACTTCCTAGGCTACGAGGGCAGCATTTACCACTCAAATTATTCCCCCCTCTGCCCATAGGGGAATAAATCTCCCTGTGCATTATGGAAAGGACCCTGGGACTTTCTGAACCACAACTTATTTTCCCCATGTTGATTCTTGGAGAAGGACCTTTACAGGGTAGAGAAGCAGATTCCAATGGCAGACAGGGTCTTTTCATCTTTCTCGTTGTGGGAGAGTGTCTCTTGAACAGTCGGTCAAAACGGGAGGAACCGTCAAAGGGGGCACTGATAAATGATTCCTTAAAGGTTTCCACAAAAGCACATCACCACATCCAGGCATGATGCCAAATGGCAATGCCGGAACCAGCCGTCCTAGAGGTACCCTTGACTGTGTGAGAGTGAGCCTCATGGACACATTGGAAAAAGACTGCAGAGTAGCCATATGGGAGGAAAAGGAGTTCTGTTCCTATGCCATCATGGACTCAGGGTCGGAGCTAGAGAGATCTTTAAGCAAGTCCCTCTGTATCCTCATAAAGTGGGAGAGGTAATTCAATGCTCTGAGAGCAAAATTTAAAGAAGCATAGACCCTTTTTCAAAATCTGTCCATAGAACTAGACTCCTTGTTAGGAGGATGAACAGTAGAACTTTCCTGGGCAAGCTCTTTCTTGGTGGCCTCTGCAACTAGCATGGCATGTACTGGAATACCCTTCTTCCAGTGCGATCTATTCTGAGGGGCACTGAGAATTTTATCAGCTTTCTTTGATATCAGCTCTGCAGCTTCTGCTTCCTTCCATGCCCTTGCAGACAGTAGGTCCACTAGGGGGTCTGTAGGGGGGACACCCAGGATGCAGATGGGCCAGTCCCACAAGCCTCCAGGAACACTGACTCATCTTGGGTGGGGTTTGGGGCCGACCAACCACCTCTCTGATGAAGGATTTCTAAAATGTCTCTAAAGGAGACATGAGGTGGAGCTTTGTTGGACCCCTCCCATTCATTCTAGTCAGTGACTGTCATGAGGGATTCCTCTGGGGAATATAGATGTCTGCTTTTGCACCTTTTCCGCCGAGGAATCTCCTCGGTGGGGAGCTCCGGGGAGGTGTCGGAAGATGTCTGGGCTTTCATAGGTGGCAGAGACTGGAGGCTCTGAGGGGCTGGCTGTCCTGGTGGTAGAAGTGAAGTCTCTGATGCAGATCTCAGGAGGAGAAAGTTGAATCCAATACTGTAGGAGCAGACCCTCTCCACCACCTTGACGGCTGAAAGACTCCCTGAGTCCTGAGGAAGTTTCCCCTGCGTGGAACCCCAGTCACCGGCAGCCCTCAGCTCCAAGGGGGGAGTCGGCATTGAGCTGTCAAATACCAAAGCACAGAGGGAAAATGACAGCTTTCAAAACTTCGGCGTTGAAGTCATCTCTCCAGACTCAACTTTGAGGCTTCGGCTCTGAGACATGCTCAGCCCTGACATGGTCAGAACTGAGCAATCAAGGAAGCAGGTGGGATCGAAGACAAAAAGCCTATCGGACCAGAAGAACTGGCCCTAGGGACCAAGGGGTCCAGGAGCTCCAAAATGACAGGCCGGATTCGAGAATGAGATACTATTCTGCAGGGGGAAGCTCTGCTCACAAATCCCACAGGAGATGTAGCTGGGATGATCCCCATCTACATCTGTGTATGCAGAAACATCCTCATCAATCTGTCCACCTCATTCTCAGACAGGCTCCAGGAGGACTTGATGGAAGAGGAAATAGAGGAGGGTCTGGAGTGATGTCTAGAAGAAGCATCCCAAGGAGACATACATGGCACCACAAATTCCAGCCCTGAAGAGGCAACTGGGGTATGGGGTGGAGAGGAAGTAACAGAGATCTGAGCCGAGGGACTCTGCTCCAAAGTTCATGGGCCTTTTTAGGAGGCTCTGACACAAATAAGATGAAGGGGTCTGGGGACGGTTTCTTAGGATCCCTGACCTCCTTAAACTTTTTGACGTGGGTTTGAGCCCCTGAGACAGAAGCAACAGCTGGAGAAGGATGGGGAATAAGACCTCTAAGGATAAGCTTGTTTCTTCTCTCTGCAAATGCCCGGGGGGAGGAAGGCCTTGCAGACAGAACAAGCCACCTCAAGGTGGGCAGGACCCAAACAATAAATGCCAGTATCTTGTGGCCACAGGAAGTGCATTTTAAAACCAACTGGCTTGTCAGATTTCTCTGACATAGTAATGGAAAGGAAAGGAGAAAGGAAGACAGAGACAAAAACACCACACAAAAGCGGTAGAGAACTACTACAATAAGACATTTTTTTTTAAATTTAAAAATGGAAAAGTTAGGGTAGGTTTGAAAAATAAAGATTGGACAAAGGCCACTTATGATTTTGAAGGAGAAAACATTAGAAAAACACCCACAGAGGCGCTCTAACCTGACCACGATGCTTTGCTGATGCACAGCAAACGAGATCTGAGGTATCTGGGAGGAGCAAGGCAGTATGGGTAGGGTGGGAGTAGCTCTATGGAATCCTTAGCTTGCTAATTGTCAAGTTGGATCTGAGGTCAGAACCGACACCCACAGGTTTGATGAAGACTGAGCAGACAACATCAGATCAAATGGTAAGAAACAGAAACAAGCAGAGCTGGTCTTACCAACTCGGAGGCAGTCTGACGTGTAATGGAGAAAGGGCCTCAGGGGGCTATTGACAGCATAGCTCAGAGTAAAGTCATGGTCAATAAGAAAAAGCCAAAGAACTCAAGGAGGATAAATTCTGAATCCTAGAAAAAAGTACCTTGAAATGATTAGTGAGGTTTGAATGCAGGGAGGGTAGAAGAGTGTGACAGATAAACTCAGTTCTATGTACAAGGAACACATGCAAGGTCGGAGGGGAAGGAACAATGTCTATAGTTAGACTGGAAAAATATTAAAAGAGCTGGAAAAGGTACATTTTAACAGAGCAAGAGCAGACAACATACATCTATGTCAGTATTATTATTGTTCTCCCGATGTATGGCAAACCACAGATGCAATCTGGTACATACAATAATGTAATGACGAAAAAGTGACCAAGACTATGAAAAAGGCTGGTAATAACGTCTTAAAGCTGTCAAATGTGAAATTGTACAAAAATTTTCACAGCAAGGGTTACATTTGAAATTTGTCAGTTGATGCTTTATTCCTGAACTGTTTACCCTCCTTTCATTATATTCTCTTCACTGATGCGCATACCTCTGTGCTTTAGAACTGTTGTCCTAAAGTGTTGTGTTATAGCATTATTATACTTCCAACTAAACAATTAAATATCTGATTTACTTAATAACTCTGAACAGATTTTCTCTGTAGCTTTTCTTACACAGTGCTGAAACCTTACCAGATAAACCCAGTGGAAGAGAATAAAGAAACCACTCATCTCAGCCTATCACACAATGCTCTTCTACATCAGTAATTCCGTTTGCTTAAATAACTGATATTAATCAGCAGATCTCCAATGGAGCTCTACAGTAGGAGAACATTAGAGTCCCTGTTTCTTATGCCCTCTCTGACTTCTCGTTAAAATACAAAGCTCTGGCATACCATTACCCTGAGGCCAACACAAAGCATTTCTGTAGCAGGTGCACCCAGGATACACATCTTCCAGGAGGGTTAATCCACAGTAAATCACAACACTGAATTATATTCCACTAACTTCATCTTCATCTTGATCAGAGGTGTGTTTTTTTTAATCAGCCATATTGTTTTCCCTATTAAGGCTTTAGCTGGCCATTTGTTAAAGTTCCTTAGAAACTTCAAAGGTGTGCAAACCACTTCTCTGTATTGAGTACTGCTAGGAGCTTTCCTTTATTCTTCATAGTTCATAGACAAGTACTAGTCTAGCTGCCCTGGCAAGACATTTTAATTCTAGCCAATTTCCCTTCAAAAGCAAGAATCAAACCCTGTACCTTGTGACTGTGAGGTAAGCACCTTGTTCATTAAGCCAATCCCCAACCCAGTTCATATCCTAGGACAAGAAGTAGTGTCTCTACCATCAGGGCAGCTGCAACAAATGCTCTCAGGCAAGGTGGCAATCCTTTTTCCACTGGTTCCAATGCTAAAGTCCTTTAAGTCTATATAAAGAAATGTGACTGTGGCAAACTATAATCCTAAAACTATGAAATGCTATAATGAGAATAAAAGCAAGAAAAAGAAAATTAAGGAACAAAGTAAATAACTTAAAATAATTATGTATAATAATTCAGGGAGATGGAGAAGGGTAGCTTTACTGTTAGTGTTCACCCCCTGAAAATCTACTAATACAGTAGGCAAACTTACGACTGTATATTTTTTAGTGATGGTTACTGTAACAGTAAAGCAGAAAACATGATTAGATTGCAAAGAATACTACAACATACAAGGGAGGTGGATGTTCCCCTTTAGCACAACCATGCCAAAACCTGTCCTACCCGTTGTCTTGTGCATTCAACCTGTATTTAGCATAGATAAGGGCTGTAGACCATATGGCAGCTTTCAAAATATTCGGTACCAATACATTTCTGAAATGCACTGCTAATAATGCTGATTCCCTAGTCGATGTTTATTGTAGATATCATAGCAAAAATAGTGCAATGGGTCAACTATTTACATGTTTGCTTACTGACTGCTAAACCTTCCTTTATATACATCCGGCAGATATAAACAATGCTTATCATTTTGGTATTTGCATATGACGTGGCAGTTGAATAGAATGGCTAATGTAATATAGTTATGTAAGTAAACCTGGCAAAATAGTAAGCTTAAGAGTACCTTCCATATGCCCAGACCATTGACAGCCCAAAGCAGAGCTTTAAAAAAATCAGTGGTCTGGGCAGCAAGCCTTTCAGAGCTTCCACATCAACTGTAAGCAGGAGGCTAGAGCTCTGAAAAAGGACAATGCAAGGTAAATAAAATTCAGTGCTCACACCCTGGAAATGAAAAAAAAAACATACCAAACAATAAGGGGATGGAGTGGCTACTACAGCAGTGATTTGAACATCTACTGTTATGGTAAGCTTACTTGCACCAATGTACAACATTTATCATTTGATCATTGCTGCAGTTGCCTAGCTAAATGCATAGAATACCCTAGCTTACACAAACTGGGAGGAGAAAGGATGAGAGGAAAAGGAGCCCCTGGAGAATGGTCCTAGCAAAGCTTGGAGTGCTTTGTAAATGTATTTACAGAGAATCAAGTTGCTGCCTCTAGAATAGTTCTACAGTCCACCGCTTTCCCAAAACCCACTGATGAAGCCAAGGCCTTAGAAGAATGTGCCTTGACTCTGCCTGGAATTTACTTGTTACTGTGGGTATAGCCACTTGGAAATACTTTTTTTTTCTTTCATGAGAAATAACTGATCAGAGTTTCTGAATATTTTAGTTTTGTCAAGATAGTATACGAGTTGTCTGTGAGAATCTAGAATATTAAGAATCCCTTCTCCCTCATCTTTAGGTTCTAGAAAGAAGACAAGGAGATTGGTAGCTTGACTTACAGTAAAAGTGGATACCATTTTAGGAAAAAATGAAGGATTAAGTCAAAGGAGATAAGTTTGACCCAACACGAGAGCTTGCAACTCAGACACTCTTAGCAGAAGTCAGAATTACCAGCAAAATTGTCTTCCACATTATGAACCTTGGCCTGATAAGAAGGTTCAAATGGAGTAAGTGTTAACTTGTCCAAATCAAAGTTAAGATCCCAAAGAGGAATCACTTGTTTTCGAAGTAGGCAGGTATGCAGAACCACTTTCAAAAACATTTTAATACAGGAATGCCATGAAAGGGGGGCTCTATGGGTTGACATGCAGAAATGACCAACAAATGTACATTGACAAAGGAGTTAGAAAGGCCAGAGGATAACAACTCACACAAACTTTGTGGAATGAGAGAAACAGTGCCTTAAAAGGGACCTGGTTCTCAGCATGACACTCACTAGGAAATACATGATTTCCTAGTAGCAGGCTTCTTTGCCTCCACTAGAGTCTGCTGCACATCCTCAGAAAGTAGGTGCCTAAAAGGTATTAAAACTCTATCCATGCAGTTAAATTAAGTTATTTCAAGTTGGGGTGTGTCAAAAAACCTGTCTTACTAAGTCTTGTCTGAGAGTAAGCTTGCAGTGATTGCCCTTGGGCATTTCCAAAAGGAACTGCTGCCTGGGCCAGAAGGGAATCACAACAGTGATCTTTGGAGATTCCTTCTGAAACTACATATAAATGGAAAGGATAGAATGGAATACAAGAACATTCTTGTCCAAGGAAATGAAAATGCATCTGTTTTCCAGACTAGCTTGCAAGGAACCCTGGAGCAGAACTTTGCAAGCTGTTTGTTGTGAATGGAGATGAAAAGATCTGAGGTGTTCCTAACAGCTGGATAAAATCATGTGAAAATCCCAATATTCAATTTCCTTTTGTGAGGGTCTGTCCTAGTCCTGCTACAACATCTTACTGTGAAAGGATGTAAGATGCCTGCAAAGTGAGATGGTGCTGATTTGCTATATCCCATGCTACCATGGCAAATCTGCACGGAGGGTAAGATTTAGATGTGGTGTTGTCTGTAATCTCTTATGCTGGCCCTGTGGACAAAAGATTGTTGAGAGCATTTATGACTGATATCTCTTCTATGTTTGTGTATTTTGGTCTAAAGACCTTGTTGGACTTTGCACTTTTAGACTCCAAGCAAAGTGTATTGTATTCACAGTTACAGACTATGTTGGATCTGGAACAGAAAATGAAAAACATAGATTCAGAAAAAAAAAGGTCTCTCCACCAAAGCAGTTCTCTTTTCAAATTCCAAAACTGGAATCCAGAATGTCAGTTGATAGTAATGTTGGGAACACACTTCGGTACCGTGGATCTTTCTTAAGTTGAGTCTGGCTAAAACAATCATCAAGAATCCTGGATGCCATGAAGCCTAGTATCCTGAGAAATTCCATGCTGAAGTCCTGGACTGAGTGGAAAAAACTCAGGAATAGATCTAGACATAGATCTATTTTATTCCTGTGGTAGAAAATTTCTTTGAAGTGAAGTATGTAAAAGACACATCAGGAAAACATCCTGAGTGGAACCAAGACAAAATATATTTGAATGGTCTCCTGAAAAAGCAGTTTATGAAGGAAATTTCTTACCCAAGTGAGAGATTCCTGACTCTTTAAAAACACTCTGCAAAGATGAGCAAGTTAAGTTGTCTAATTAATGAAAACATGTGAACATCATCTTGCAGTCTGCAATAGGTTAACACTGGAGCAGACACTTTGTGAACACTTTTGGTGAAGTGAATAACCCATGGGGTAATGCAGAGAACTGAAAGTATAATCCAGATACAAAAAAAAAAACTAAAAAATGTTGAATGAAATCTAAGGCCACATGAATATGATGATAAACATTATTTGAGTTAAACAACAAAAAAGCGAGAGTAGCCCTGAGAAGGAATTTTTCAATGAAAACTCTCCTCTTGGAGGTTCTGCTGCTATGGACTTCTGACCTGTGCTACCTGATAGCCAATTTTCCTTTGAGTGCAGTATATTGCTTCACAGTTTTCGAAATCATTAAAATAAAGTGCATGATTCTAGATATTTTCTAAACAGATCTTTTATTTATCAGATGGGTGAGCTCTTATTGTGATTACAAGTTAACAAGTCGTGACTTACATACATACGCAACTGAAAGGGCGAGTCTAGGAATGTGAGTTCAGATTGGCTGTAATACACATAACATGACGGGACAGAATTTAAAATGATTGGTTAAACATTTCCATCTTGGTTTGCATATAAGGTTATTTGACCAAACTGGAACAGTACACATGCCCAGGGGCATTTTTGCTTGTAAAAGAAATCACGAAAGAGCTAAAAACACATATACACACACACACACACACACACACACACACACACACACACATATATATATATATATATACATACAGTGGATATAAAAAGTTTACACACCCCCATTAAAATGCGAGGTTTTTGTGATATAAAAAAATGAGACTACTGTGAAGATAGGTGAAGGCTGCCAGCCTAGCCAGATAGAATTTTGTAGATAATTCTGTCATTTGTAAATATTAATATAAGCCACCGGCTTGTTCTCTTAAATGGGAAAAATGGTGAATTGCAAAAATGTAACAACAGTGCACTCTGTTGTAACAAAGCTGATAAGTTAATTCTTTGATGTCAAAACTCAGAGCCAAGATGTCTAGATAAAGGCATTCTGCCTATTGTTTTCAGGCCAGAGTTAATGGCTAGAATTTGCATGTATAATTTATTTTATTGCTCTGGTTCCTGACCAGCTGCATGATCAAAAGGGCTATTAACCTCTGAGAGTCTGTCAGCCTGGGAACCTGAAAGAAATTATATAATCTGCAATGAATCAGTGGTACTATGTTATCAATTTAAGGACAGAAAGAATGAGAGCATTTGTCTTGAGAACATCCAACTCACCACTCTGCCTGTATCTATATGTAAGTAGAATTTTAGAACTGCGTTTTCACTTAGATATAGCTAGGAAATAGGAAGATTAGACTGGTTTGTTTTTCTGTGATGTCAGAACTTTTCTACTGTATTATTTTAAGTATTTGTGATCTCTGAACTCTTCACTTAGCACTGTGTAGTAAGAAGTATTGTCTTGTTTTTTTTTTATTTATTATAAATATTTTTAAACCTTTCAACTGTGGCTGCTTTGTGTAGAGATAATTTAAGCTCTAAGAGTACATTGCATGTATATAATTATACTGTACCAAGTCACTCCAAATAAGTCTTGACTGTTCAGTCGCACTTACCATTTGGATAATAATATTGCACAGTATAATTGGACAACCTTTCATAAGGGCCTTCGAGTAGCTGATAACTATTAGCTGGGTGGTGGCAGTGATTTCTATCGTATTGCTTGGGTAAAAGGGGCACAGCTGGAGAACCTGTGCCAGCCTTCCCCAGGAGTGTCTGTGTGGTTGTATAAACTCGTATCTCAAAGTGTGTGTCAGCAACTTGGGCAGGGACACGAAGCACTGGTTGGACAGAGAGGGTGCTGGAGGTTTTAGCTTGCCCACTAGGCTGAGATCTGGACTCTATAGCTGTGCCAGTGGGGAGTCTTATTGGGGACCTGGAGAGAAAGGGAGAAACCAGCCCCAGACTGACTGTGATCTCTGGGTGCTCTTAAGGGAAACTGTACTTTACTGTGTGCGTATTTATTATTCTTTCCCTATATGGACGACCCTCACTGGTGTTAGTGGTGAGGACTGAGACTCCTTGATTGCTGGGCCAGTGCATGGGTGTCACAACCACAATAAATCATTTTAAAACTTTTCCTACCTTTAATGTGACCTATAACCTGCACAACTTAATTGAAAAATAAACAAATCTGTTAGGGGAAAAAATATAAAAAATAAAAAATGTGCAATACACTGGTTGCATAAGTGTGCACACCCTTAAACTAACACTTTGTTGAAGCATCTTTTGATTTAATTACAGCATTCAGTCTTCTTGGGTACAAACCTGCCATCAATTAAAGAGAATCTGATTAACCCCAAATAAAGTTCAGCTTTCCTATAGGATTTGCCTGACATTTACTCAGTTGCCTGCTACAGCAAAAGCCATGGTTTGCAGACAGCTTACAAAGCATCAAAGGGATCTCATTGTTGAAAGGTATCAGTCAGGAGAAGGGTACAAAAAAATTTCCACAGCATTGGATATACCATGGAACACAGTGAAGACAGTCATCAAAAAGTGGAGAAAATATGGGACAACAGTAACATTGCAAAGAACTGGACGTCCCTCCAAAATTGATGAAAAGACGAGACAAAAACTGGTCAGGGAGGCTGCCAAGAGACCTACAGCAACACTAAAGGAGCTGCAGGAATTTCTGGCAAGTACTGGTTGTGTACTACATATGACAACAATCAACCATATTCTCCATATGTCTGGACTATGGGGTAGGATTGCTAGATGGAAGCTTGTTCTTATACAGAAAAACATCCAGGCCCAGCTAAAATTAGCAAAACAATACATCAAATCTCCCAAAAGCATGTGGGAAAATGTGTTATGGTCTGATAAGACCACGGTTGAACTTTGTGGCCACAATTCCAAAAGGTATGTTTGGGGCAAAAACAATACTTCACATCACCAAAAGAACACCATCCCCACAGTGAAGCATGGTGGTGGCAGTATCATGCATTGGGGTTGCTTTTCTTCAGCTGGAACTGGGGCTTTAGTCAAGGTGGAGGGGGATTATGAACAGTTCTAAATACCAGTCACTTTTGGCCCAAAACCTTCAGGTGTCTGCTAGAAAGCTGAAGATGAAGAGGAATTTCACCTTTCAACATGACAATGACCCCAAGCATACATCCAAATCAACAAAAGAATGTCTTCACCAGAAGAAAATTAAAATTTTGGAATCGTCCAGCCAGAGTCCAGACCTAAATCCAATACAAAATCTGTGGGGTGACCTGAACATGGCTGTGCACAAGAGATGCTCTTGCAATTTGACAGATATGGAGCACTTTTGGAAGGAAGAGTGGGCAAATACTGCCAAGTCAAGATGTGCCATGCTGATAGAGTCCTACCCAAGAAAACTGAATGATGTAATTAAATCAAGTGCTTCAACAAAGTATT